>NW_006766895.1:427484-461934 GCF_000275845.1 Dichomitus squalens LYAD-421 SS1
CGTTCGGAGCTTTGAGCGGAAATGGAAAAACCGGGACTTTCCGCGCTCCTGAACGTCTGGTGGATCCACCCCCGTGACTCCCCGCTCGGTGACCTGTGTGACTTTCCTGCCTCTCTCCCGACGTGTCCGAGCTGTCTTGTCGCGCGCGCCTGCCTGCTTATCTCGCGACGTCTTTGAGCTGCGCCGAGCCTACCGTCTGCTCGACGTAGATACTCCCGTAACCGGTACATCTCTCTGACTCTCGCGAGCAGTTGCTATATGTCCCCCATACTCAATTCGTCTGTTATCCTCTGTCTCTCGTATGGGCAGACAGAGGAACTCTTCTAGTGCGCGCCTATGGACCCTCGCGGACCCGAGGCAGAACCCGATGAGCTCCACAATGGATGGGGAGCTCTTTTCAAAGACGAGGAGGAGGACAAAGACTACGCTCCGTCCGAGTGCAGCAGCGACCGGCTTTCCGACGCGTCCGACTGGGATCCAATCGAAGCTGCCCCCGAGACGCCAATATACCGCCACAACACCCGGGTCATGCGCAAGCGCCTTGCGTTCTCGGTTTCCCGCACGCGCACCAGCGTTGTCGACCACGTTAAGTCAATTTTGGCTTTTATGGAGTCCGTAGATATGAATTTCCCCATGCATCTCAGACCCTAAGGTCCAGTATGAGCGGAGCGCTCTTATGGGCAGCGAGGAGCTTCCCCGCATTCTCGAGCGCTGGTACAAGGTCCCTCGCGCATCCTCCTCACGACACCATCATGTACGGCCCCAGGGCGCTAGGAAGGCTCTCGAGGAGTTTGCCCTGGAGTGCGTGGAGGAGATTGTTGACCGAGAGCTCAAGCCATTGTGCGCAGTACAGGAGGTATGCAAGCTTGTAACTAGGACAGCGTGCAGCCGCAAGGGCGCCCTCCGACTTTGTCGGATTACCTTAACGGGGCGTCGGTATGTCACACAGGTCACCGAGCGGGGAGTCACGGGGGTGGATCCACCAGACGTTCAGGAGCGCGGAAAGTCCCGGTTTTTTCATTTCCGCTCAAAGCTCCGAACGTCTGGTCACGAGACTAGCGGCATTACAGTCGTTTGCATATCAAATTGCAGTCGACGCGCGCGCCGCGGGGCTGTTTGCCCGTGTTTGCAACGCCGTGAGCGAGCGCCTCTCTGCCTGTTTGGGACCGGCCTCCGTCAACCCATTGTGGCCATCAAGTACAAAAATCTTCTCCTGCATTGAAAGCCAACAAGGCATTGCTAGGGGCCATATTGTATGTACTATTAACCTGCTACGACATTTTTGAGGGATTTTATCTGTTTTCATTGAGGGTGCACCCACCGAAGTGGCAGTCCTACCCGGTACCCGACGGCGGAGCAAACACGAACAAACAAGCTCGACGCGCGCACGACACTGCAGTTTGATATGCAAACGACTGTATACTAGTCTAGTAGTTCCTGACTACCTACCACTATACATTCTGCCCTCCTTCTTTCACCTCGGAAGCCATCAGCCAAGCAGAAACGACGCTGATTTACTCAAAACATCACCAATACGCTTCGGCCCTCGGGATCCCGGTTGGCTCAGCTCAAGCAGGCGACTTAAGCTGCGACTCGGAGAAGTCGTCCGGAATCCTGGGCCTTGTCTGCACGCTCGCTCAGGTCAGGCTTTCGTATCATCGTCACGTACACAACCTTATCACAACTAGGTGCGCTTAGCTGTGCTCATATACCACTGGCTCCGTACGACGAACGGTGCATAAACAACCGGCGACTGAATCTTGTATTTGTTGCGGAAAACCAGAAAGCAGAAGCACACGTGAGCTCATAAGCCATCATGAACGAGGCCAATCTATGTGCCAGTGAGAAGATGCAAGCTATCTGTACATGCAATAATCTCGACATCGACTTGGTCCGGCGAGACCCCACGATGACAGCGCTGAGCGCATTTCGTGGGACAGCGCTCTGCAAGTGCCATTGTGGCCCTCGTCGACGTCGTAATGCGTAGCGCTGATCTATGTTGGATAATAATTGGGTCAAGGTACCTTCTCCGCCATTTCCGATCATCCAGCTCATCATTCGCCGATGACGCTGCTGGACCATCTTTGCGGGCGAGCTCTGACCCTTGGTACTGCTCCCGTCTTCCCACTGCTTACGGCAATATGTTTCTTCCAGGCCTGTCTAATCGAGGATGTCGCGCTCCCGACAGCCTGGCCACGCGCTGTTCACATCTCTGAAGGGTTCTGATGCTTCCAAACTGCAACGGTTCCTTGTTCCGGCATACTATTTGCAAGACTTACGATAAGCCTTGGCGCCCCGACGTCGCAACAATGCTCTTAGAAAAGCACACGGGCCAAACTGCGCAGGTTGTATTTGTATGCTACTGATAAATGATTACCGCCTCACAACATATATATTGACAAACTGGCCCTTTCCTCACGCACCCCCCAAGTGCTTCACAGTCTCTTCGCGCTTCGACCATCGCCGCGATGACCACCACACTGGATCTCACGTTGAAAACAGAGCTAGAAAGGCGCAAAAACACAACGATGCCCATCTCGGACCTACTTCGGCCCGTTTCCACCGCTGCACCCGATTTCTTCTCCAGCGACTACCTCTCCGTTACAGCCTCGCCATTCGTACGCGACGCCTTTCTCCGCAATCTCGCATCCAGCCCCCGCATCCTCGGCAGCGGTGGCTCCCGTCTCGGCACAGGAAACACCGATGCGTACACGTACATAGAAGAGCGGCTCAGAAACTTATTCGGAGGCCCAGGATGCCAAGCGTGCGATGCGCTTCTCTTCAACTCCGGATACGACGCCAACCGCGTGTTCTGGTCGACTGTGCCGCAGAAGGGCGACGCCATCGTCTTTGATAGTCTCGTTCACGTCTCCATGAAAGATGGGATGTTGCAGTCGCGAGCGGGCTCCACAGGCGCCCTCTACCCGTTCGAGCACAATTCCGTTGTGGCGTTCAAGGAACGCGTCGGCGAGGCGCTCAAGAAGCATCCGAACATAGCGGAGGGAAAGGGGACGCTCTTCGTTGCCGTAGAGACGCTGTACAGTATGGACGGTGACTTTGCTCGGTTGCGCGAAATATTTGAGACCGCCGACGAGCTCATTCCGGCGGGATGCGCTCATCTGATGGTGGACGAGGCGCACACGACGGGACTCTTCGGCCCTGATGGGCGTGGCCTCCTCTTCGAGCTTGGACTAGAGACGCGTGTCGATACCGTGCTACACACGTTCAGCAAAGCCTGGGGTATGAGCGGAGGTAGGCAGCTCGTCATGTCTTCTGTGATGGTTGCATTGACCTCCCTTGGTTCTTTCAGGTGTGATTATGACCTCGCCACTCATCCGGAGATACCTGATTATGCGGGGCAAGCCCGTAATGTTTTCCACGGCTTTGCCATACTCTCACATCTGCGGCCTCAACACGGTTCTTGAGTACGTAGCGAGTACCGCTGGCACGGAGGTAGGCATATACATAAGATTCTAGTAACGGCACAATGCTGATCGGTGCGCCGCAGCGCCGCGAGCGTGTCCGACAACTATGCTCGTACTTTTCGGATTGTCTGGCCAGGGCACTACAGAGCGTTTCTCCGAAGTTGCTCAGACTCGACGACCATGAGATTCCCTCGTACTATCGCAAAACCGTCGTCAGCCCCATCTTCCCCATCCTCACGCCTGCGTACACTTCGCTAGCGGACTTCCTAGGTGCCTACGGATATGCGGTAACCGCGATCGGGTTTCCAGCAGTCCCACGAGGACAGGAACGCATCCGGGTCACCATTCACGCTGGCAATACTGAGGCAGAGTTGGATGAGTTCATAGCATGTTTGATGCGGTGGGCCTCGGGGATGCAAAACGGAAAACAGCTTGAGAGATCGCGGCTGTGACTGTACTTGTAGGTTCGCGTGTATAAAAGCGCATTATCTGAGAGCAGACTCGAGGGATGAGGCGATGACCTAGGAGTCGTGGCAAATACATGGGACGGCTATGTGGGAATAGGAGAGTACACGAAGCATGGCTCGATGCATGAGGACAAGCCAGAGCGCATGTTCAAATGCTTGCAGGCAGGCCCTGGCGCTTTGTAATCAACAAGCATGTGATTGTTTTCGATGGGCGTAGGTCGAGAGGGATCAAGGTCCTTTGTGAAACCACTAATGCTACATGATACTAGTGGGTGATTTGTGGTGCGTACTAAACTCGAATGATGGTGAATGATCTGCGGCGGCTATGTACAGACTGCGCCTAAGTATAGCGGTACATGTTATATTCCAGAACTATGAGGCCCCATGCTCGCGGCTACTTCAAAATCCCCTCCTTCTTCGACTCATCCTTGAATATTGCGATCCATCTCTCGTAATCCTTGTACGAAATCGTTTTCCCCCGCTGCAGCGACCTGGTATACTCGATGAAGTCACATAAGGACGACTCCACCACTGGGCCTTCGAGTTCGGACTCTCGGGTACGCAGAACGTCTAGCCAGCGTCTCCTAATCTCGACAGTGGTCGCACGTCTTTCATCGGCATCACAGTACCAGTTGTTTTCCCATTCAATAACTTGCTCTAGAACCTCCGCAAATCAGGGAGGTGGCGCCATGAGCCTGGAGGCAAGGAGACTGTATGCGAGGGCCTTTGAATCATCTGCAGGGAAATACTTAACTATGGGAACAAAGTGAGTCATATGATAATGCAACATGCGCACACCGCTGCACAGTACGCACCCTCATTGAGGACGACATGATCGGAGGCATACCACCACATACGGGCTATCTCCAGATTCCGCACATCTGGGTTGAAGCCTTCGATGCAGGCCCACTCGTAGTCGATGAAGACAGGCTTAAAAATGCCTCCCAAATGCTCGTCGTCAACAACCAGGTCACCAATGCCATCGGACATGTTTGTCAAACCGATGCTGCCTGGATGCACGTCGCGATGTGTAACACCGGCCAAGTGTATAGTCTGCATTTGGTCGATCTGGGAAGTCGCATGTATCAATGGCATCGAACAAGTCACACCTTACAATCGAATTTACAGAGGAATGGGCTAACCAAGCCGTCACTGCATATGGGATGGGACCATGATCGCGGAATGTCTCTGCACAGTGATGTTCAGACCAATATGATTCAAATCGAGGTGCGAATTCAGTTCACCGGCGTATGCCTCGAAAACATCGTCGATAGTCATCACACGATGCAAAAGAATACTCGCCTAGCGTCCTCGATAAACAGAATGCTCACATATTGTCGATAGGTTGGAGTTGAAGTCCTGAACTCTTCGATATACGAGACATTCCCAGTTGATATCCTCCCAGGTACCGGTCTCCACAAAATGTAGCCAATCGGGCAGTTCTACAATAGTTACTGAGGAGAGATCAATAGACTTCAGCTGGGTACAGGATGTGAGGGCAAAGCTACTGGCTTACCGTTGTGGCACTCGCGTATTATAGTCCCATCTGGGTATGGAGATGGTGCTGTGCTATTCTGTTTCTCCCGGAGACAAATCATCGCAGAAACAGGAGAAAAAAGGCTCAACTTGAATATTTTGGTGGCCAGCATAAAGGACAATAAAGTCCGAGCCAGATCTACATCGTTGGACACCTACGTACTGCAAACTACGCAATCCGTCAATGCCCGCATTCCCATTAAACGACCAATGTACTCACCGAGAGGAGTTCACCTTGACGTCTTCCCTGAAGCAATCCACAGCCGCCGGGCTGCAGCGACACATAAGAAAAGAATCGCGTTGCCGATACAGACCTCTCGGACAAACATTATGTACACCTATGATACACGTCTGAAGATCCCACAGCATAAATTACGTGCGTATGCCCGCCCCGCTCTACGCCCACGGGTTATCCTCCGGGACATCAACAACAACATGCACATGCGACGGCGGCGTCTCCGCCCTCACGACCGTCCTCGCCGTCGCCTCTGCCACGCGTTGCTCCGCCTCCAGCACCTCCTCCGGGTCCTCCTCCTCTTCCCCGACGTCGAAGACGCCGTGGCCCCGCCATGGGAACGGAGCCGAGGCAGGGTCCACCTGGACCTCGCCCTCCTCCCGCCGACCGTCCTCCTCGACGACGTACCCGCGGCGGTACACTCGATGGAGCGCCCCACCACCTCGTACCGCAGGCTCGCCCTTTCGCCTCTCGTGCGTCATCTCTTCCTCGGCCGCGTGCGGGTCCTCGACGACGAGGTCGACCGCGTCAGGTGGCAAAACTGGCCGTTCGGAGTCAGAGCGAGGTGAGGGAGGAGGGAGGTTCCTCGGGCTGCCCTTGGAAGATGAGGATACAGGAGTGTGTGGCGAAGCGGAGCTCGTCCGCGACAGCGCTCCTGGTGCCCTCTGTACAGGTGACTGAAGTGCTGGGGGAGAGTGTACGGGCGTTGCCTTCGCGCTTGTCCACCGGAGCTGCACCTCGCCATGGCCTGGTGGAGGAGACAGTCGCTCGGTCTCCTTGTCGATGATGATCTCAGGACCAGATCCGCGAATCTTTCCCTTCCCGTTATCCGGGTGTAGCTGTTCGGTGTTCCCAGTGGCACCATACCCTCCGGGATGTCTTCGAGGCCCGCTCAAGGGCGAGTACCACGCCGAATGCTCGTCTCGCAGGATCCTCTCCTCCTCGATCCACATCGTCTTCCGTGCCCTCTCCGAGCTGACGTCGACGCAAGGGTAGTTGTAGTCGCCAAACAAGTACTTCTTGCTATGCTCGAACAGCTCCTCGTCCGCCTCGTCCACATCATCAAACGGCAGCCCATACCCCTCGTCCGCAAGACCGCTGCTCGCGAACAACGAGAAACCTTCGTCCGGCGAGCGCAGACCTGCCGCAGTATGTACAACCTCTGCCTCCTGGTCAGGAAGCAGCGGCGCGTGCACCTCATCGAAGCTGTCCCCATTGTTCGCGGGGATCCGCGGCCCCGGGCGCACCGCGGACGTCGCCGGCTGGGGCAGCCAGTACTTGCGCTTGCCGCCCTGGCTATACCGGAGCCCCGCGCGGATGCGCCGGTCGCGCCCTGCGCCCTGGTGGATGTGGCCTTCGCTCGGCTCGAACTCCCGGTAGTCCATGCCCTCGCCGCGGAGCGTCGTCTTGACGTCCTCGACGACGTCCTTAAGCCCGAACGCGTCCTTGAACGCGTAGAAGACGGGGAGGCGTGCGACGTACGACGCGTGCGGGTCGACGTAGTCGCGCGTGGCAAAGGCGTACATGTGTGCGATCGCAAAGAGCGGCATCTCGAAGCAAATGAGGGTATCGGTGAGGCCGAGGGAAATGTGCTCCGAGTCGGTGTATGGGCCGAGCTTCTTGATCGCCCCACCGGCGACGAGGATGGAGATGAAGATGGACTGCCAGAAGGAGAAGAAAAGGATGCCCTTGACGCAGAGAAACTTCGGCATGGGGCTGTTATCTACACGTGAGTGAGTCGATTCAAGCGCGATAAAGAACCGGGGCGCACCGGAATGGCTTGAGGTCGTCGTTGACGCACATCCAGAATATTGCGAGACAGTAGAGCGCCAAACATATGCTGAAGTTGTATACGATACTGATGTAGAGGTACCCTGAGCCGGCGGCGAGATCGCCTTCATTATATTTGCCTAATGCCTTGAGGACGATGGTGGCAATGGCGAGTAGCGGTTTGAGCTGTACATATTCTACGAGCGTGATGTGTCAGTTCAATGAGCCATCGACTGGACGTGTACAAGCTGAGTATGCCTGGCGATGGGGCATCTCACAAGCGACACACCAATGGGCTACTATCGGTCACTTCATGGAAGCGATCCGATACCGTGGGCACCTGGCGTGCGAAGGAGGGCGGAAAGAATGACTTGGAAAGCCATTGGGACACTGCTACGTCTCCTTGTCGGCATGCGCAGCACAGAGATGACCACCAGAGATAGAATTCGCATTGCGGATGAGACCTATGTCTCCCTAGTTTGAGTGATATCAATCATGCACTATGAAGCCCTACTGAGCCTGGCGCGAGTGACTCCGATTGCCATCGCTCTTAAACCAGCTGTGTCGTCGCTCTGGGGCTAGCCGTGCCTTTGCTTCAGCACTACAGCGAAGACGAAGAATAGACCGAAAGCGCAGCACTCTCTCTTGAGACGGACATACTCGAATCTGAATGTACTCACGGATGACTCCTCGTTTGAGGAATAAGAACGTATGAGGGTCGCTAACGTCGACCTCCCTCCAAACCAAATTGCCGGGGAACACGGGGTACTTCGGCGGCCGACCGTGCAATAGGATGAGCAGGGACCGCTCGCCTCCGAGATAGGCAATCAGGAGGTCGAAGAAACAGTAGATGACGAACGCCTATATTGGGCGGCTAGACGTTGAATAAGGACCATTCGCAGGATAAAGAGGCAGGGCGCACCTCGTATATGTCTCGTACAGCATCGATAAAGAACGCAGCTTGGAGCGAGAATAATGATATGAAGGAAGCGATGGCGTACAGGGGAACCATGAGCATGATCCGTACGACTTGGCTGTGGTTCCGGCCTTTGCTTAGCGCAAGTCCGATAAGGGCGGGCTGAGGAGACGTACCGTTGGAGATGCGGTTTCCTGTAGTTCTTGAGGTGCAGTACAATGGAAATGACGGATACGAAGGTCGCGATACCAGTGCAGACCCCTGCGACAAGCAAGATAGGGAGCGGGAGAGCTGAACCAGAGCCGTGTCCTAACTTAGGGAACATCGTGGTGGATACAGTGGCCGTATTCTTCATGCTGAGCGAGCCCTAGGGTATCGACGCAATAGCCAGCGGGTGCAGAGACAAGGGTCGTCGACGCCGGCGCGCAGGTCGAGTCCGTCGAAGTGGCTGCTGCGCTCAGGACCTGCGCAGGCGATGACGGCACCGAGGAGTCCAAGTTCGCACTTCGGTCTGTGAGCGCCCAAATGGCGTAGCGTTGTTCGAGAGGCGCCCGCGGCCATACCCGAAGCAGAGAACAGCGCGCGTGATTCTACAGATCTTGATCTGACTGGGATTCCCGCAGAGTCCGGGGCAACAGGAACTCTTGTTTCCTTCTCCACTTTGCTACCCGCTGTTTGCTTGCCGCGAGTGTCACTCCTTGCACATCTACACAGGCGTGCTCATATACAAGAAACTCGCTGTCTGGAAGAACCAGGGCATCTGAAGCGCACCGGTTATTTCGATCGCGTTCCGAACCGGAGCCGTACAGCAGTGATCCAGGATATTTGAGGCGAGCTTTCTGTAACAGACCGTACGATCATGGTTGCACCACCTCCTCGCAAGGTCACCGTGGAGGAAGACGACCTGGACGACTTGGACGGTACGTACTCGCCAACCTAGTGCGCGTAACCCCAACTAACAATCCGCACGCGACCCAGACGTCCTTGAGCAATTCAGCGCGCCACCGAAGCCTGCCGCTCAGCCCGCCACAGCACCTTCGTCATCGTCCAAGTCTCCACCTCCCGCATCTTCCAAGGATGCTGCAGCGCCCCCATCGACACAGCCCCAGCCAAAACCCACAGACCCGCTCGGGATGGACGGGCTCGACGACGACTTCGCGCGCGAGCTCATGAAAGGCATGGAGTCCCTCTTCCGGGACGTCGCACAGGGCGCGGGGCTCGACGACGTCCCCCACCCGGAGGACGCGCCCGAAGACGACAGCCCGATGACGGCCGAGGAGCGGCAAAAGGTGTTCCAGAAGGCGTGGGAGGCCATGCTCATCGACAGCCTGAACGAGCAGTTTAGCCCGGAGGAGGTCGCCGCGCTCAAGAGTGGCGGCAAGGGCAAGGAGGCGGAGGGTCCAGCGAAGCCCGTGGGGGCGAACGCTGGTCCGCCGCAGTCGTTCCAGGAGAATATCGAGCGGGCGATGCACAAGCTGAAGGAGAGCAACCAGAAGGTGAATTGATGGACTTCCTTGTGACGCACGCGACCGTTCCTTATGGGCGCGCAGGCAGATGAGGCTTCCGCGACGGGTGCTGGCGGGCTTGAAGATATGTTCGCTCGGTTGGCAAATATGACCTCGCAGGATTCCGAGGAGGAGATGAAGGGTATGCTCGAGACGATGATGTCGTCGCTCATGAGCAAAGACGTGTTGTATGAGCCGCTGAAGGAGTTGCATGAGAAGGTACGCACATCCTATGGCCCAACCCTTACTACATGTCCATAGCCTATGGACGCGCCACAGTTCCCCGGGTACCTCAAGGAACACGACGCGACACTCAGCGCGGAGGACAAGACGCGGTATCAGACGCAGTTCAAGATCGTAGCGCAAATAGTCACTATCTTCGAGGACCCAAGCTACTCTGAAGACGATCCGCAAAGTGGCGTCAAAGTGGTCGAGTTGATGCAGGAGGTATGTTTCTGCGGCCTAGCCTCTTCAGTCACGATCCCTTATAGCTCCCTCGCTCGAACATTAGATGCAAGATCACGGTTCACCGCCATCAGAGATCATGGGCCCTCTGCCGCCAGGATTCGAGCTTGGGACGGACGGACTCCCAAAGCTACCTGAAGGGTGCACTATCGCATGATACCTCCGAAGAGGTGATGGAAGGTAATGACAATGTACGATCCGTTGTAGTATCCCACATAATGAGATAGGTACCTTCTTCACGGACGCTTGGCTCAGCACTTTACCCTGCGTCATGGCGGCTGCACAGCCATAGTAAGCCAGATTCATAACAAGGATGGCTGACTTCTCCTTGGGTCCCCGCTGTCCACGTGCACCTCGCCGGTCCCCTCAGAGCATATAAGTACTTGTCTTCATAAGCGCAACAGAACACGACGCAAGACATCGTGCGCGCATCAAACCACACGTCGGTATATTGTTCAGCCCGCTCACTTGCTTACCAGAGGTGACGTCGTACGCCCTCATTTCACCATATTGCACGTGTCCGATTGTTTCCTGTACTGCCTAGTACAGTCCGCGCCAATTATGGTAGGCTTTGCATTCATCGTCCAGCGACAATACTGCATCCTGGGAAATTTGAGTACACGAGATAGCCGACAACATGTTAAGACTGAACACCTCGCCTGCCATGGGCGCTTATTAACGTGTACCTTGCCTGCGACTTGCTCCTGTCTAGAGCAGCCTCGAGACCATGCTCGGCCATATCGCTGCGAAATCCAACGTCCTCAGGGCTGCCACGCACGCCCGGCCGAAGGGGTTCCCGACCGGAGCTGGTCAGGGAACGCGGTTACTAACCACTCATACTTCCTCCCCACGTCATGTGACGAGCCGAAACTGCTCGAGCTCGCCATCGTCCACGGGTAGCGCAGGCTTTGGATATAAGTAAGAGTGCTGCCCCTGTCTGCTCTGCCCGCTGTATCTCATCGTCCACCATCGTCTGTACCTCGACAGTAATAGGCTTAGTCGAAAGACTTACGCAACGAACGCGAACGCAATGGCTACTATCAAGGTCGGCGACACCATCCCCCAGGGCACGTTCACCTACATCCCTTGGAGCCCTGAGCTCGAGGACCACTCCGCTTGCGGTGTCCGTACGTACCCTCCTGTTCTTCCTTGCCCGATTTGCCCGATCGTCCCGACCTGACGTCTACACCCCGCATTCGCACCCATATATCGTCTGTCCCTTCGAATCGCCCAATATGGAACTCGGGTCTGCATTGTGGAATGCCCAATGGCGAACGATGGGCGTCGGCAGCCGTCAAGCTGAGCACGGACGAGTGGAAGGGCAAGAAGGTCGTCCTCGTCGCCGTCCCCGGCGCGTTCACGGTGCGTCTCCTCTTCCCCAATAATCAATTTACGCGACGGGCCGCTGATCAGTCAATACGTGCGCGGAATATAGCCGACGTGCCACGTAAACCACCTCCCGCCGTTCGTCGAGAAGTACGACGAGTTCAAGGCGAAGGGCGTCGACGTCATCGCGGTCGTCGCTGCCAACGACGCGTTTGTCCAGAGCGGATGGGCGCGCTTCCTCGGGTTGAAGGATAAGGTACGCATTCGCTACTTCACCTCTCGATGAAGGGTTGTTGTGGACGGTGTGTGCCGTGTAAGGGATATGGCGTGTTGCACTGGAAGGAGGGCATGCCTCATAGGCGCTCGTATCCACCGTTGAAGAGCCTTCGAGCTTCATGGCCAGATTGCTGACCCGTATTGCTATCTGACAGGTCCTTGCGCTTTCCGACCCGAACGCGAAGTGGTCTTCGCAGCTCGGTCTCTCCCAGGATCTGTCTGCAGTCGACTTTGGAACCCGCACAAAGCGCTACGCTCTTGTCATCGACGACCTCAAGGTCACCTACGTCGGGGTACGTCTCCAACATCACATCTAGCACGCGACATCCCACAGCTGATACCGTGTCTATCTGACAGGTCGAGACGGAGCGTGCTGTCTCCGTGTCCGGCGCAGACGCCGTCCTCGCTGCTCTCTGACTACAAGGCAGTTCCGAGTCTGAATCGACGCCCAAGTTATAAGTAGTGAATGTACGAGTTCATGTATATTGCAGTCAAACAATAGAAGATGGAGAAGGTCATGCACCACCGAGTCTTGGTGTTCTTTCTGATGCTACACACGACGAGCGCGTCATCGCACGGTGCGCTTTCGCAACCTGATATCACGCAGATAAGAGCAGAAGAAGAGGGAAACTCCAACGTCGTCCCACTCGGCCTACTCATCGCGTGTGTCTGACACACACAGAACGTGACTTGCCAGGAAGCACGTGGGACCGGAGAGGGAGAACGTATTGCGAATGTGTGTATTGAATCTGCCAAAGGGGCGAAGATGGTATTCGATCACGGAGCGGTGATCTAGCCTCTCGTTGAGCAGGATTCGCTGAGATACAATTGCTTCTTCCAGTCACGCACCTCCAACAGTCAGAAACATACGAAGCACGGGACTCGAAAGTCGAATATTTGTCACAAACCTCGCTCGTCATCACTTCGCAACCTGTACATCTGGACCGCAACCCATCTTCCGGTAACGTGGATGAGCGTCGGATTGTGGCGTCACCTCCGATGCAGCTACCACCTATAGTACCAGTACCGGATGCTTCTGCGGTCGGGCGCAGAAGGCCATGGGAAAGCACTTGGATTCGTAGATCCTACACAATACCGGCCCTACCAACTCCAGTTGTTTCATTGTACGCATAATGCGATAACGCACATCTTACTCCATCGACGAATTGCAAAGCTCCAAATGGACCACAGCTACGGGCGAATACTGTCGCCGGCAGGACGACTCGAACATTCGCCCGCACGACGCTGTATATAAAGGGCAGCCCGCGACGGTGATGTTGCCGCACTCTCTCCCCCCATTCATCGATCTATATCCTTTCGTCGATCCTCTCTCTCATCCCTTACACCTGAAACATGGCCTCTGTCAAGGTTGGTGACGTGATCCCCGAGGGCACCTTCGTGCATGTCCCCTTCTCGCCTGAGCTCGAGGACCACAACGCGTGCGGTATCCGTGCGTAGCCTGATATTCTTCCAAAAGCTTCAGGGTGATGCTCACCATGTATCCACAGCCACCAAGCTCTCCACCGATGCATGGAAGGGCAAGAAGGTCGTCCTCTTCTCCGTCCCAGGAGCGTTCACCGTACGTACCTCTCCCCTCCCTCGCACCCCACAAACTAACATTCCCTTTCCCACACCACGTAGCCCTCATGCCACGCGAACCACGCCCCGCCCTACCTCGCGAAGGTCCCCGAGCTCAAAGCGAAGGGCGTCGACGTTGTCGCGGTCGTCTCCGCGAACGACCCGTTCGTGCTCTCGGGCTGGAGCCGCATCCTCGGCTTCAAAGACGCCATCCTCGCGCTCTCGGACCCCAACGGGGCGTGGTCCGAGAAGCTCGGCCTCACGGTCGACCTCTCCGGCCTGGGCATCGGGCTGGGCAAGCGCACGACGCGGTTCGCGCTCGTCATCGACGACTTGAAGGTCACCTACGCTGGGGTGAGTGCGATTTGCTTCCTATGGACAGGGATGGGCGGGAGGCTTACAGTGGCGCTTGTGCAGGTCGAGCCTGACCCGACCCAGGTTACTGTCTCGGGCGTTGACGCTGTCCTCGCTGCGCTCTGAAGGGTCGGATAGAAGTGGAAGAATATACCAATGTAAATTGCACGCTTGTACTACAATGAATGGACATATCACGATCATGCGGACGCACTGGTGCGAGCGTGGAATGGCTTCTGGATTGGGTGGTAGAATGCGTATACACAAAGGACCGCAGTGCGAGGGTGTCAAGCAGAACATAATGGTACGAGAGCGGATTGTTCAAGAGCACTTGCCTGCATATGACACTAAAATCCGTAGCTGATTGACATATCGGACGCCTCCCCATACGCACTCGCAATCGGCATCGTCATCCCGTCGATCCCGAACGTAACCTCCAGCTCCTCCGCCTTCACGCTCGCCAGCGTGCTGTCCTCCCGCGGCGCCGTCGTGCGGCCAGAGGCACGGCCCTTCGTCCCCTTCGCTTCCCAGCCGTTCCCCTGGTGCGTCTTCTCCGTCTGAGACTTCGCGCCTCCCGCATGCCCCACGGTGTTCTGCATGTCCCCAAGGAGCGACCTGAATGCCTGCGCGGCCGCGGGAGAGTTGACCGCCGCCTCCGACCGGCCGCGCTTCGGCGTCGAGGTCATGTTTGCGTGTAGGCTCCGCGCACGCGCGTACCGCGACCCACCCCTCGGCTTCTTCGGGCTCTTCTTCGCGGAGGCGGCGCGGTCCGCCGTACCGTCCAGGGTGAGCGTGCGCGCGAGCGGGATGCTGCCGCGCATGCGGGGGCTCGGGCTGTCGTGCGGCTCGCTGGCGAGAAAGGGCGCGATGCGGTACGAGAGGGCGCGCGTGATGGGGGCGTCGGTGCGGCGTTTCTTCTGCGGGGGCTTGGGCGAGTCTTCGCGCTCGCGGGAGTCCTCGCGGACTATGGGCAGGGTAGGCGACCTGAAGGACATGCTCGGGCGGCTGCGGCGCGTGAGCGGGGACTGTGCTTGTGCTCCTGGCGAGGGTGGCTCGCGCTTGATCGTCGGCGTGTTGCGGAAGGTGTTGTAGACCATGGTGAACATGGTCGTGGGCGGGGCGGGCTGGTGGGGAGGCTTGTCGCGGAGTCCGACGAGCAGCTCGATCGCGTACCTGATGGCCACGTCCGAGCAAGAAGGGCTGACGTCGATGTGCAGGGCGCGAGGAAGCTTGGCATTCAAGATAGATGCGACCTGCAGCAGCTCAGGACGAGTCATAGTCATGAGGTCGGCGTGGCAGCAGAACGGGGCGACGTTGAGGGCGGTGATGACGATGGCGTCCTCGGCTGTGTCCTCGTTCTGGAGCGCGATGCAATAAGGCTTGGGAGTGGGGGAGGTGGTGGAGACAGAGTTCGATGTACAGGGGGAAGCAATGGGGCGGGATCTGTTGCTGGTCTCGTCGTCGCTCCGCCCGCGTTTGCCGAGGGTAGACAATGCTGGAGTGGGCTTTAGGACGTCGCGCAAGAACTGGCGCATGCTGCTTGACCTGGTCTTCTTGATGTTGCGCTCCATAGTGCGATAGGTGTGGTGTTGTGCTGGGGTTAGCTGCCTGTAAGACGCTGAAGTCGAGAGCGGTGGGCGAGCTACTTGGAGGCTGGCAACCAACAGAGGCTGAAACGTCGATGGCGAGCCATATTGGACTAGATCATAACAGCACTAGCAGTATAGATCAGGCGGTATGGTATGCTCCAGAGTCAAGCAGCAAGCACAATATTGAGAACATCATGTAGGAGGAAAGTAAGACGTCGACTCGGCGTTGCTGGCACTGGCAGAGGAGCGAGCCTCGTGACGCGACTTGACCACGTGATGTCTCTGACGCGCGAGACGCGTTGTGTTCGCCGTCGACTTTCGTGTCTTCCTCGCTGTCCACGACGATGGCCACCTCGACGGCCCCACGAAACCCTCCCACGCCCATACGGGCCATTCCATCTACTCTCCTGTCACGAACTGCACCCACGATCCCGCCTGCTTCTCAACTGTATGAACCTCTCGTGAAGGCTGTCTTGCGCCACCGACAGCACAAAATCTTCCTCCACTCGGCTGCGCTCTCCTGGCTCCTCGTCTCGGCATGGAGAACATGGAGCGAAGGCGACCGAGACTTCTGGCTGCTTCCCATCAGACCATCGACGCTGGCATACACCCTGGCGACCTTTGCTACTGGCGCCCTTCCCATTGTTGTGCTGCGCAAGTCTCATGTCGCAGGTCAGTCCTGGTCCTCTTAAGCACGACAGGCATCCCGATGTTTTCGACCGAATAAGATTCTATGAATAAGGGAGGCGCGAGGTAAGCTGTCGTGAACTCGTGGCCTGTCTGAACAATAGTCCTTGAACACCTGGGTAAACCGGCGGACGGTCGCCTCCTGCCTCTCTTGGTCGAAACCCTCGGAATGCCTAGCGTGCTCACCGCCTAGACATACTCATAGATATTGCTTGTATAGCGTCGCCCACTCCCGCGACCTCTCCATCCAAGACTTTGGCTGGCGCCTTTCAGAAGCAAAGTACCGTCCACGCGCTGTTGACCTACCTAGCGTCCTCACTATCCCTCGCCGCCCTACACCTCTTCATTACGACTTCATACGACGCAACTGCCGACCCACATGCCCGCATTTCTCTATTTGTCAAGTCAAGGTGAGTACATGCGCCATGTTCGACCAACCAAATGCTTGACCAACTCTTCGGTCAGGAAACATCCATACTACCTCAATGGGCACTTGATCTATCTTCTCTTCTCACAAGCATTCATTGCGCTCGCATGTCTTGTTCGCTGTGTACTGCTAGACCGTTTTGCCGTCCGCTGGGGGGCTTCGTTGACGGCCCGCAAGGAGAAACTCCAGTCGTTTGGTCTCGCGCGCGCCGTCACCGTGACACTCACGACGTTTGTGTATACCCTCATAGCGACTGTGCTGTACTTGGGTGTGTTTGCCTTTGGACGGTCGGTGGTGCTGCCTACTTTCTACCAGCTGCCGTTCGTGCCGAGGCTGCTCAAGCCCTTCACGGCGCATTTCTTGCGAGGACAATGGACACCGCTGCTGCTCACGCGACACTGGTCGCTCGTGAGCCGTGCGTTCTACTTGGCCTTGACTACTGTCGGTATCTGGGAATTTGCGGAGAGCGCGTTTGACTCCATCGTAGCGGAGGTTCGTACTATCCATCTTCAACCAAGAACTCGTGCTAATGGTACGGTACAGTCGATCAGTGTTTCCGCGCATACAGCAGACCCCGGCCTCACATTGGTGTCCGGCATCACGTCCACGGATCCATACCTCAAACACTTTGCGTACGCCGAGCTGCGCGAGTTCACGACTGAGGACTCTCCCGCGGCTGCGCAGCGCCGCTCAGCCCTGTTCGCCGACCAAAAGTACAACCCGAACATGTGGTCAACGCTCTCCCGCGAGGCCCTGCTCACGCTCGGACGCGACTACCAGCTTTTCCTCCGCAGAGGCCAGCCGGCGCCCCCACGTACGTCCCATCTTCTCTTTCCGTCCCTCCATTATTCCTGTCTCACCATATCCTGACCCCAAGCCGCCGCTGCGCCTGCCGCGGCACCCAAACCCTCCACCCCCCTGCCGGGACACGCCACGCCGCTCCTCCGCGCCTCAGTCTTCAAGACCGCGCAGACCTCCCCGCTCCGCGCCTCGCTCGACATGCTCGCCTCGGACGGCCCCTTAGCCACCGCGGTGTCCGAGACGGCCGAAGCGGGCGCGTCGCACCTCCCCGAGCTCTTCCGCTCCGTGCTGCCCTCGACCCCGCCGGCACCTGCTAGCGCGGCGATCGAGACGGCGAAGAAGGCGGAGGAGAGCGTCGCGCGGGTCGTCAGCGAGACCAAGGGCGTGTGGCGCGAGGGCGTCGGGAAGACGCTCGTCGGATTCCTGCCGAAGGGCGTGGCGGAGGCGGGTGCGCAGATGCGGACGTGGTGGACGCGGGAGCGGGTGCACCGGGTCGCGGAAACGAGCCTGCCGAACCGGTATGTGGACGCGCTCGCTGCGGAAGGTGCGTCATCTTGGTTTTGCCCTGCGGTTCCGCGTAGCTTGCGTGTCGGACGTGGTTATGGATAGTGGCTGACGACAATCCGTGGTTCGTGCTATTGATGGATAGTGCTGTGCCGCCTCACGTGCGCGTCGCTCACGGAGGACGCCTATGGGGTTGTCCAGCGGGACATCCCGAAGATCGTCGAGGCCCTGCTCTCGTTCCTGACCGCGCTCGAGGAGTTCCACACGGAGCTGAACGCTAAGTACGCGCTGCCGCCATTGGAACAGCTACAACAACTGTCGGCGAAGGACGTGGCAGAGAAGGAGTTGCTCGCGCTTGAGGCTGCAAGAGCGAGCGAGGTGTGCGGGGTCGTCACTGACGGTGAGTGCTTGCTCGCTCTGTCCTCGGTCCTCCGCCCTTGGGCGTTCCGGGGGGGTGGACTGGTCGTCGGAGGGACGAATGTTGAC
Organism: Dichomitus squalens LYAD-421 SS1; assembly: GCF_000275845.1. Lineage (NCBI taxonomy): Eukaryota > Fungi > Basidiomycota > Agaricomycetes > Polyporales > Polyporaceae > Dichomitus > Dichomitus squalens. The sequence continues at coordinate 445,832 of NW_006766895.1, forward strand.
TAGGCGTTGATTTTGACGTATAGCTATCAAGGAGGGGGTCGTGCAGATCGTGAGGACGTTTGGGGAGAAGCTGGCGGCGTTCCGGTTCCCACCCCGGATTGCGAAGAAGCTGCAGGGTTTCGTCGACTACAACTAGTGGACAATCTGTCGGGTCCCCGCTGGGGAAGGTAACTTACTTGGGAGCCTTGGTGTGTGGTCCCGCTTCTACTGGTCGTTGAATTGGAAAGTTGTTGTCGGAGATTAGTGCTGTTACCGACGTTGCCTTCGAACTTGACATGCGACCCGATAAGTGCTTCTCAGCCTTAAACAGCGCTGTGGCGCACCGCCGACGGCTCTCTATGCTACGAAGCCACTTCCCTGCCGATGAGAATTCGATGTTATAGGATAGGTAGCTCCCCGTCATCAGAGTTCAGCCTCGTACGTAATCATACCAAGGCTAAGACAGCCACACGATTTGTGTGTCCTGACGGTGGATCATGGTTTTCCTTTGCAGACCAGCCTTCATATTGATAGTTGTCGCTCCTAGGCACAAACGAGGCAGTCACCATGCATCGCAGACATTCACTGTACTTCGCTCGTCCGTCGTGCGCAAGTGTCATCCAACAGCATTCGATCGAAACCGGTGGCGACGCAGCGTACCGGTGGGATCATCTTTCATGATCTTACGCTGAGCGACGAGTCTGCATCAAGGGATCACGAGGAGCGGGATTAGGAAGCTTACCTCAAGCCTTGACAAGACATCGTCGTTCGCTCAGCTGGGCCCGATAATGGGTGTCTTTTGGACGGCCAGGACCGTAGCAACTCCGGCCGTGAGGGGACCGGAAGCTTCACTTACGAACAAGATTGGATGCCAGCAGTGCATCCCACCTCATAAGCTTCATGCAGTGCTTGTCCATGTCAGGACACCAACGACTAATGTATGGATACATAAGTGCCAACGGCGTTTCCCGCCCTTGTGCATAGGCGCCGGTACGGAACACAATTCCTGAGCGGCTATTTGGAGGACCGGTTACCTTCGCTACCAGATATGGCCAAAGGCGTCTAAAGAAGTCACGATCGGACGTCGGACGATCTGGAAAGCAGATTGGCACAACTTCGGTCCGCGTCTTGCTCGACTTCCGCTGCTTCCTAACGCCTGCACCTTCTCGATCCGCGATATTCCTATGCTGAATGCTTGATTCCAAGTTGCAGCTAATTGGGCAGGTTACCTCTGGTAACAGAGCTGCCAAGATGGCCAAATTGCCAACGATGCAGGCACCGGCACGGAAAGTAGCCGGAACCGGACGCGCAAGATCAGCGAGGTCCGTCTATAACTTCTAGACCGCCACAATTACTAAGCACCTAGTTCCCGTTGAAATCGAAAGACTTACTGACATTGTATGTCACTTCCGCCGGATACTGGATAGATTACGCACCTCCGGCTACTTTCTTACCGGAACTCTGCCGTCCGCGGACGATGCGCATTTGCGTTTACTCATCTTCGAACATCGGCCGGTTCTGAGAGCTGCGACCAGTTCGCTTGTATGATTTGCCCACAGATGCCCGATGCCGTTTGCCGGGCCTATAAAGACGAAATGCCAACATCCCTCGACGCTTGCCCTCCCTCCGTGTCCCTACGCCCGCCCGTGCAAGACGTCGTTCTTCCCGTCTTTCACGCGTGTATATCATGATGTCCTCGCAGCCATCGCCAACGAGCACGTTGCATGATCCTGTCCACATACATCCCCATCTGGAAGAGGATCTTAGACAAGAATACGAGCTCCGCGCAGAGGAGTATGGCGGAGACGATCCTCGGGAGCCCCCATCCAAAGAGCAGGGTGCCATCCCTGTCCCCGAGCAGGTCGCCACACCAGATCCGAACAAGGTCGCTTGGGATGGTCCCGACGATCCCGCAAACCCTCAGAACTGGTCGAACAGGAAGAAGTGGGCGGTCACTTGCTTGTGTGTGCTTATGACCGTGAACGTGTGAGTAAACCTCGTGTTGCCATCTGTTCTCTCAACGGCAAGTTGACGGAGGTTGTTCTATTCAGGACATTTGCGTCTTCCGCGCCGTCAGCTGCAGGATCTTTCATCGCAAGGGAGTTTGGTGTTAGTACCGAGGTTGGCTATCTCGTCACCTCGATTTTCCTTTGCGGATACGTCGTCGGCCCTCTCTTGTGGGGCCCCGGCTCAGAGCTCTACGGCCGTCGAATCATCTTCCGCTTCTGCCTCGCCATCTATGTCATTCTCCATCTTGGTCAGGCGCTCGCGCACAATATGCAAACGATCCTCGTCACCCGCTTCCTTACCGGTGTGTTCGCATGTGCCCCTTTGACAATCGCCGGAGGTGTCATTGTCGACATCTGGGATCCCGTTACCCGTGGTACCGCTACGGCGATCTTCTCGGCCGGTGTGTTCGTAGGTCCCGTACTTGGCCCTATCGCTGGAGGATTGTGAGTGTTCCTGCACGCAACCACCCATACGGACTTCTTCTGATGTTGGTGTTTAAAACAGCTTGACAATGAGTACCCTCGGGTGGCGTTGGGTCTTTTGGGTCATGATGATCTTCGCGGGTGCCTGTACCATTCTGGCCTACCTCTTCCTGCCCGAAACGTACGCCCCTGTCCTCCTCCAGTGGAAGGCACAGAAGTTGCGGAAGGTCGACCCCGTACAGAACGCCAAGGTCTACGCCGAGCACGAGCGATCGGACTGGTCCCTGCGCGGTATCATTCATCGTACTGTATACCGTCCGATCCAGATGCTTATCCGCGAGCCGATCCTCCTGCTCGTCACCATCTACCTGTCTCTCGTCTATGGCGTCCTATACGCAAGTAAGTTGCTCTTGTCGATACCTCTACTGGCGAAATCCTATACTAACGTCTCATTTGCAGTGTTCGAAGCCATCCCCGTCATCTTCATTACCACCCGCGGCTTCAACATCGGCGAGTCCGGCCTCGTCTTCATTGGAGTCGGCCTCGGCACCTCCATCGGCGCCTACCTCACCATCCCTCTCTCCAAGCACTACCCCGCACTCATGGTGAAGTGGCGCGGCTTCCCGCCCCCGGAGGAGCGCCTCTACGGCGCGATGATTGGGGGGCCCATGCTTGTCATCGGCGCGTTCTGGCTCGGGTGGACCGGCCAGTATTCCAGTATACACTGGATCGTGCCCGCGCTCTCCACGGTGCCAATAGGCGCGGCCGTGTCGCTCGTGTTCAACTCGTTCCTGGCGTATCTCGTCGACACGTACCTGCAGTACGCCGCGTCCGCGTTCTCGGCGAACACGATCATCCGCTCGTGCGTGGGCGCGGCGTTCCCGCTCTTCACCGTGCAGATGTTCCGCGGCCTCGGCATCAACTGGGCGTGCACGCTCATCGGGCTGTGTGCGCTGCTCCTTGCCCCCAGCCCGTTCCTGTTCTACAAGTATGGGACGTGGGTGCGGGCGAAGTCGAAGTTCTCGCCGTGTCTCGTGAGTCTCCCCCATTTCTATTTCTCGTCTCGCCAAGTGAGCAAGTCACTGACCCGCGTTATCTTGCAGGATCTTGCGATTGCGAAGGAGATTGCCGCAGAGGAAGCCGCTGCCACGGAGAAGGGTGCGCAACAGGCGTAGTGCCCTTCCGTCTCTCGCCTTCGTCTCGTTCTCCTAGCATCTGGATACCGGACTTGCGCAGGTCCCTTCGACTCCGTCACGCCTTGTACATAAGTTATTCTCTTCGGTACCCTTCGAGTCTCAGCCTAGGTCTTTTGGGGTTCGGTGGCTCGCCTGCATGCCTTCCACGACGGACTTCGAATCGCTTTTCTTCATAGACGACACGCTAATCGCTGTATCCACTAGCATTCCATACTAGTAGTGACTTCCACATGCATCTACTACATGTTCGCTTGCATATCAGGCAATCTTCTCTGCTTTTTCACGTCTTTCTTAATCTCACGACCCGAACTTCATGCCTTAGAGATACGTAGTGCCAGCAATACACATTCTTCACCCCATGCTACGCGACTTCGGGTGTCTCGGCCCCCAATGCTGCCTTGACGCACCGCGACTGGCTTGTCAAATGTTCAGTAGTCGTCTCATACTGTCAGATGCGGTCGTGCTGTGAGTTGGCAAAGAACTATGAGAGTCTAATTAGCCGCTGCTACCCCTCGCCGGCGATATCGCCATCCTCCAGAATCCTACGCGAGCCGATCGACGCTGAATCTTGTGCAGTCCGAAATGGCTATGCATGCAAGCGACTCGCAGATACATTGCCGCAATACGTAGTAAGGCCGACGTGTACACCGCTTGCTAAGTGAGTACTTGTAGTCTACTACTAGGCCGACCGCGAGTTGCAACTCCAATCGAAAACATAAGACCAACCACATAAGACCAATCCAATCCAGATACTTCGATCATACTTCCGGAAGAGGCACTAAAGAGTCTCAAGTCGGTATCTGGTCAAAGCACAGTTGTAAGGAAGGCACTCACCTAGACCTAGCTGATACCGGCCGCACCAAGCTAGTTGTCCGGCTTGACAGTCACCTCGGCCTCGGTGTACACGACCGTGTTGAACTGACCGGGCTCCTGGTACGTGCTCACCGTGCCGTCCGAAAGGAGGAGCGTGACGGTCGCAGTGTAGTTCGCATGGCCCACGCCCTGCTGGCAGAACGAGGTCGCCGTGATGCCCTCGCCCGGCTGGAGCTCGCCCGAAATCTCCCAGCCAACTGTCTTCTCGAACGACGTCGATGTGCTCGTCTCCTGCGTATTAGTGGCCTCCCACGAATATCCAACTCCGATTTTACCGCCAACTCCGAAGAGCTCAGCGGAAACCTCGGTGCTGACGGTGACTCCGTAGGTGCTCGTGGTCGACTGGGTGAACGTGGTCGTCTGGGTGCGCTTCACCTCGTTGTTGAACTTCCACGGGAGGTTCCTCTTCGCGGTGGGCGGGTTGTAGTAGTGTATTTTGTCGAGGTCCTGCCGGGAGATGCCGGTGTTGCTCCCTGTAAGGGGAGGGGTGTAGACTACGTTGGAGATGGAGATGGACTGGACCGAGCCATTAAGGAAGACGGGCCCCAACATATCGATGGCAGCGCCAGAGCGTCCAACGAACCCGACGAGGATGCCGGAGCCGAGTCCAGCAGGGTACGCCTTCTGGCCACTGGTGTTCTTGCCAACGTCGAATGTCTGTGGCGAAGGGTGTCAGTTTTAAGTGAAACTCAAAAAGACGATGCTTATACCTGGCCCGCGCTGGTAGTGAGACGGATCCGGCCGGTGCGCGTACCCTGGCCATTGCCCCAGAGAGTCAGCTCGGTGATGCGCTCTCCCGGAACGAAGGTAATGCTGGCATGCGAGTCGCTCGGCTGTCCGAAGACACTGGTGCGCGAGTCGTCGGAAAATGTGACCTGGACGCCGAGCAAGAAGTTCGAGTTGTACCACACTTCGAGCCCTTTGACGATGAGAGCACTTTCGTTCATGACCCACTTGCAGGCTTGGAAGGGCGTACCGCCGAACCCGCCGACGACGAACTCGCCGGTGAAAGGGCCGGAGGGGTAGGGAGGCCAGTCGGGCATCGTGGATAGTGTGTTTGAACGTCGAGAGAGCAGAGGCAGATGCTCAAAGAGAAGACTGAGGCTTAGAAGATGTTGTTTGAGCTTGCTAAGGGTTCCGATGTTTCCTGGAGGTGCTTTTATGCATGGCCATGGACAGGTATGCGCGCTTCACACATCCACCGCATATCTAGGTGGCACTGAGAGCGGACCGGGGAGATGTGCGTCAACAGCAGAAGCCATCGAAGGACCGAAAGTTGATGCCGACACCTGTCGGATGTTTGACAAGTGAGGATTCAAACGAGACTCAGACGGCGTCAAGTCGGAGGCACATCTGGTCTAACGGGCAAACGCCGAGTGCAATACGACGGGCGGCAAGGTTAGCGGTTACGATACGAGCATAGCCGTTTCGCTTCAAGGCTCGCAATCCAAGCTAGTCGTCCGACGTAGGTACGTCGTTCTCTCCCACGAAGTCACGGCGTGTACTTGAGTAGCGCTGACCTTCCTCTGATCCCGTACGCTAGACGAATCCATACTAACGGCCTGCTCAGGTGGGGGTCAAGTTAGCAGCAAAAAACCAGGCCTACGACGACACATACTCGCCTCCGCGAATCCTTCATGTCATATGACACCGGCGTTGACGACAAGTCCGAGTCGGGTGCGGAAGCCGATGTCACCTCTCCAGGGTACAGCGCTCGCGCTGGGTACGTCGTGAAGATACCAGTTCAAGCAAGCTGTTTGGGAAGATCAGACACATTGTCATGATCGAAGTGGAAAAGAAGAGCTGCATCCACCTTTCCAAGTTACGATGGGATCTTCAACAACGCCGCTTCTCATGTATCCAATTGACTTGATCTTCAGATATTATCTCAAATGTGGACAGGCAGAGCGCGCGAGGATACAGACGGACTTGGGTATCACGTCTAGCATACAGCCATTCATGTCATAAATCAAGGTTATATCCATCAGGGATCCAGGTGGAGGGTGAGTCGGGATGGCCCGCAAGCGAGCGTCAGGGTACGACGAGGGTGGGATACCTCTCAAATGAGGCAGGAAGGGGGAGAGTGAGAAGAACGATGGAGGAAAGACCGGTACGAGGCAAAGGAGCGACAGCGGATTTAAGAAGAAGGGTATAAGGTAGGTGGAACGGGTAATTGGGGAGGAAACAAGTGCGACGACGAAGCAGATCATGCAAAGAAAACACGAAGACGAGAAGAGTATGAGCCAGGAGTGGGCGTACTGTACCTACGATAGGCCTGCCCTAAACGCCACGCCACGGTCCAGGGTTGAAATGGACGGCAGAAAAATACATAATTAGATTGTCGTAACGCTGCCACAAAACAACATCACGCGGCCCATAGCACCATGCAACGACACAGCTGGGTCCTCTTCTCGAACTCATAGTCGGTGTCCCGGGACGGCCCAGAAGATCATCGTGAGCGCAACGGTACAGGCGGCGACGAGGACGGTGACCCAGATCGCGCGGCCGAGGAGGAGCTTCTTAACGTACGGCTCACGGATGTGGAGTGTGCGGAATGGCGTGGACTCGGACTGGCCAAAAAAGACGAGCACGGGGTCCAGCTCATACTGATGCGAGATGAGGAAGAGAATGGCGAGCGTGTACGGTATGAACAGCTAGGAGGGGAGAGGGCGGTGTCAATTAGCGATCACGGACGATAAATTTGAAATAAAAAGCGATAAGGGGATGCTCACAAAGAAACGCTTGGACTTAGGCTGGACGTCGAGGAAGATAAGGGAGAAACCGGCCGCGAGCCCTATCCAGAGGATGACCAGGCCCGCTATGAGGCGCACAAGCGAGGAGACGGGCGTCAGGTTACCGAATGCCTTTGCCCTCAAGAACCGCGGGAACGCGTCCTGCTCCATCGCGCGATAGCAATACTCCTTCTGTGCGTGGAACATGTCCGGAATCTGCGCCATGAGCGCTACCTCCGTCTGCGACTTCGGCTCGTGGCTACTGCTCAGGGGGAACGAGTGAATGCGCAACGCGGGCGGTAGGTAGATCTCGTGATTCTCGTTTGATCCTGGAGCCGCACCTGCTGGGGAGAGATAGCGGTAGTAGATGCGTTCCGCAGAGGCGATGAGGTCCAGTCGGGTGATCGCCTGCGAACGAGGGATGATAGTCGGCGCACGCGAGGCACGCTTGAACAGCGTGGGCGTGCGGCCCGACAGAGAGAAGGGAGTTGTCGACCGTGGCGGCTCAGCGGTCCCGACAGCAGTCTGTCCTGGGGAGACGGACGTCATGCGCGGGCTGGGACTGCGAGCAGCCTTTTCGTCTCCCGCTGCAGCAAGGTTCTGCCTATCCTGGTCGGACATCATGTCCCCCGTGCTCGCTGTGCTCCGCTTCGTGCCCGTGTGAGGATTCAGTCCGACAACTGTACCGTAAATTGACCCTCGCCTCCGCGCGTAGTCCCAGTACTCGGGCCAGTCTTCGCGTATGGTCCGCCCCGACTTGCGAACATCCTTGAAGTAGGCGCGGCAGAGGTTCTCGTGCTGCTGCACGTCGAGCCAAAAGTCTAGAATATCTTCTGCGCCTTCACGCTGGAGGAAGAGACTAGAATCGTGGGGGTGTTGAACAGACATGAGGCGGAGGGGTGTATGTCACAGGTAGCCTGGCAACTCACTAGAACATGAACAAATCCACAGGCGGGCGCGTACGGCGGGATAGAACCTCGGTAAAAGTGGGTAGGCGGTTCTTGCGGTCCTTGGCCCAGTCATCTTGGCGGCGTTGCTCGTCGTCCATCGCGGCGTCGGCGACGAGAGTGGAAGGGGAGAGAGAAGCGCCGACAACGCGGTCGCCGCGTTCAACAACACTCAATTTCCCAGACAACATGGCCCAAATTGGGGATACCTACGAAATACTTATTGGTTAATTTTCTTCAGTATCTCCAATATTGGAGTTACCCCCTTTCAACTTACGTGATGATAAGTGCCCCAATTATTGACCGACGCGAGAGACGGCGAACTGCCCGACTTGTCGTTGCTTACTACCATGTCGTCGTTCGCCAAGGCTCTGTCTCCTGCAGTTAGGGAGATCCGTATCCTCTGCTGTCAGACAGGCGCTGCTTCAGCAGGAACACGGTCAGACATGCATTTCTTATGTCTGATCGCGCTTGTTCTGACCATCTGTAGGCAATTCATCACCTCTCACTACCCGACGTTGAAGCAACATAATCCCGACCTCCCCATACTCATCCGTCAGGCGAAGGGAACTCCTGCGCGGGTATTTGCGCGGTTCGGTGCGTCGTCATCGGTGTAAAATCAAGGGTGTCACTGACCTATGTTGTCTTGCCAGAGCGGGGGCAGGAGAAGCACGTTGAGGTTGAGGGCCTTTCGTCCTTGGATGTCGCATCGCGCATCTCGCAGCTGCTCAGCTCACCATGAGCAAGGTCGTTATGCTCTCCTGTAATGACCCATCCACTGAGTTGCACTAGCTCTCAATCTTGCCTGTGTCGGGTCTAGTGTCGCGAAGTTTCAAGGTCGTGATCGCCTACATACCACCCTTCTCTCTGCGTTCTAGTCTGGACCCCAAGGATCTGCCTTCGATGCTGTTGTGGCTATGCGGTCAGCATCAGCCGGCGTCGGTTCCTGCGTTCCTTGCTCTCCGCTCAGTAAGTGCCACGTTCGACGTCTCCAGTACGCTCCCACAGCCGCCCGCATCGTTCCGAAGCCTCTGTGTCGGCGAACTGACCGCTGTATCGTCTGCTAAAGTCCATGTGAGCCGGCGGTTTCCGCTACACTACTTGCTAGTATGTGAACGCTCCGCCGTTAGCTGCCTTGTCTCGGTAACGCCTTGATTCACGCTCTCACTATATCTCCACATGCAGCATGAGACAGCGACATGAGTGTGCATTCAACAGCCCTATGTCGCGCACAAGTCAAATTACACTCTGTAGAGATCACAGGCCATACACATTCAAAGCGCATCCAGTCAATGTGAAGTATCACATAAGTGCGTATCATAATCTAGCTATCTGTTGCAATCTAACTTATGACTCTTCCAGTCGCTTTTCTGACAAGCCTCCGAACAGTAATACACTATCTTACATCCCGAGCATCTCCTCAACTCTCCGGAGATTGACCTTTGCTTTCGACACCTGTGACACTCAGCTAGCGTCTCTTTCACGTCTGAAGCCAGCGGGGAAGCGACATCTTCCGTGCCGCCTGTGAAGACGGGGTCCACATACGAGACGGCAAAGAGTGGCGAGATCGCGATTCGGGTGACGAAGGGCCCGAACTTCTTCCACAGGTTATCATGCAACATCCCGTCTACATCCTTCCCTCTGCCACAGCTGCAAAGCGGATCGCCTGCGCTCGTCTTGAGTTGGAGCGGGATCTTCCCTTTAGCGACGTATTCGCAATTCGCCCCGTGGGTCCATGTCGTACGGCAGCGCTCAACGAGGGCGGGAAGCAACTGTTTCCAACCTCGCATCTCCCCTCTATACACCCTGATGCTTGTAACTCCTCGCTGAAGCAGCTGTCCGATGAATGGGGAAATGGTAGGCATGATGGCATGCGAAGTGGGCAGGACGAACGCATCGCACACTATGGTATGCGATGAAAGATCGAAACGGATCCTATTCACGAATAGCATCGTGTCGCAGTCTTGGGTTTCGTCGTCCCGTAGCGCGATGACCCTTGCCGGTTTTTCTGTTCCCTGTGTGCCTGCCGCCTTTGTCATCACATGATGGATGCTGTCCTTGATGTTCGTCAAAAGGTCTAGCTGTTCGGTGTCCCTAATTTTCGCTCTCGTATGGAGAACTGAGAGCCAACGTGGGCGTCGTACCATAGCCTGAGTCGATCGACATTCGCGAGATCCAGGACTGGAAGACGATTGATGGGGACGCGATGGAGGTTCCATGGCGAAAGAGACCCGTTCGTACGGACTACCGGGAATGGACATAACCTTTGACCATCCGGTCGCAGGTAGGGAATGGCCACAGGGACAGCCACCTTGATCAGACGTATACTCAGTCAATCCGCTGCATTGATTAGATCCACAGGACTTACCTCGATGTAGGATGACTTGCGTGCCAGGCGTACTTTGCGCTCGCTTCCGACGATAGGAATAGGGTAGAGTAGCGTCTGGGCGAGACCGCCGATGACAACCTGCATGGCGCACGGAGAGCTTTGTGTGACGGTAGGCATCGCGCCCTTCGCAAATTGCTCCTTGGCCTGGACATCTTCAACGTCCAATCTCGCCGTCAAAGACGCGATACGCTTCCCTGTACCGTCCATGTCCACAGCCAAATGACTCGGCCGACCGATGGCCGAGAGTTTCTTTGGAAAATGAAGGGGGACAAACGCCGAGGAGAGAGTGTCAGGAGGGGAGAGCGGTACCTCCGGAAGGAGGTGCACGTGGTCGGTGTCCTCCAAGCAAGCATGGAAAACGGCCATGTAGGGACCTAGGAGGAACAGAAGGGCCTTGTTCGATCCGGGATTAGTGCGCACTGACAGCCTGATATCGATGGTCTCTGGCGCTGCCTCGGTGAGCACGCAGCTAGGAACCACAAAGGAGACAACAACAGGACAGTGGGTCCGGTGCCCTTCGGGGTCTTCGCGGAACAAGAGATCGGGTTTAGCCTTTGAACCCCTGTCGATAAGCGTCCCATACGCTGCATCCACGGATTGGAAGCCGTGCTCGGATTGTGAATACCGGATGACGCAGTGGAGCCAGGGAGTATTCGGTATACTCTCTAGCTTGGCAAACTCGTTGCGGGGAACAGTGAGGAAGACTCGAACGAGAGGAGGAATGTTCGCCCAGTGCGAAAGGCGACCGACTCTAGGCCTGCGAGCTTTGTCGAGTTCAGGTACGGAGTAAATGCCATGCCGGTACAGCTGAGCGTGGATCTCGCGGTGGTTCAGTCGATCGAAGGGATGTGTTCTCAGAGCGTCGTCCGATAACAGATTGAGGAAGATTCGCATGACGCCGGACCATAGGGCTGCTGATATTTGGAGGCGATTGTGAACCAGACTCAGGAGCACAATGAATGACTCGCGAGAGGGACAAAAACAAGCGAATTTCCTGCCGAGCCGTACGATGTCCTCGGGCTTCAGGTTCATGAAGTGCGCTGGGTCCTCTGTTCCGAATAAGTGGACATAGATATCGCAGAACAGTCGGGCGAGCTGATTGGCATCGAAGCGTAGGGGGGGAAGGGTAAAATCATGGATGAATGAAGGGTCGCCGGTGCTAGGCTGCCTCCATGTAATGATCTGATGATATTGTCGATGGTCGGACGGAGACAACGTGAGCGAGGTTAGTTGTTCGTGCGTGTTGCACAAGCTTGTGAACCCGGATAGTGAATCCAAGGGGGCCATACCCAGCAACACGGAAACGACCGACAGATCGGCGAAGAGCTTGGACTCGAGTTCAGTGGCAGAATCGGTTGTGTGGGTCAAAAGGGATTCGGTATATAGCACGGAACACGGGGAATGGGCCAGCAGAGGGGCGGTGCAGAGGAGGATGTTGAGCATCCCAACATGATCGGAAAGGTTCGATGTATCGATGACTTCGAAGCGCACAGGGGCAGCGACACGAGCGTACTCTTCCGGATTCAACTTCAAGACGCAGGCGGTCCAGGCTGCTACTCGCGGCATCGGATGTACCGTCTGAACACTAGAGTTGGAGTGGTTCTGGAGAGCGCTAGCGACGGCAAGCGCATCTCCGAGAAGGAAACGTATAGCAAGAAGGCCTTCCTTCCACGTTGTGACGGCAGTCCTGAACGCAGCAGACCACGCGTAGAACTGCGACCTGCTGGACTCGACCAGATTCTGGACGGTGACGGTCCCCTTCGCGTTGCCAAAGAGGGGAGCGTGGTGGAATGGGATCATCGGATCGGTGCCATAATGGACGTCAAATCCCTCGTGTGCGCGAGAATAGAAGAAGGTTGAGTTGGGATGGGTAGAGTTCGCTAACTGAGTTGCATCAGTGAACGTGGTGCCGGTCTCCCAGTAGCGTCGGAACTGCTGGCTCGCTACGTGAACAGGGTCGTATCGTAATAAGAGAGGGCCAGAGGACCGGGACGAAGACATGTTCACCACAGGAGTGTCGCTGAGGATCTCCCTCCGTGTATCCTCCATTTTCTTCTGAAGGTCCTTCCGCTGCTCCGACCTCGACGGGTGGTAGAAGTTTGCGTAGAGCTCCCAATGACGACACATCGCAGCCAAGGTATGGTCTGTCCCCATTCTGATAACTGCGCCGTACGGTGAAGACCTCCAATCCGCGACCGAGCTGTACATAGCGAGCTTCTGACACTGCGACACGAGCGCTGCTTGAGAGTCGTCGTCGAGGTACATGTGGAAGAAGATGTTCCATGTGGTCTCCTTAGAAACGCCATCGATGATCATGCTCAAGAGGAGTACATTCCTTGCTGTGATTCCTGTTGAGGTGCTTACTCTCATGTTATTCAACAAATGACGCACCTAAGACCCCAGGATCAAAGTCACAACAAGTGAAATCCAGAGCCCTGCTTACTGCAGCAGCGAATCAGCTAGAGAGCGAGTATGGATGCAACAATTGAACATACAATCAGGTGTCTCGCAGAAAATGGTATACAACACGTTTCTTGGGTCACCACATGCGAGAAGGAGGATATTCGCAGACGTCTCGGGAGGAATGTCGCGAGTGAGACAAACAGCAGAGGTATTGCCAATGGGGTAGAAGAAATACTTCCCGGGCCAGAAGAGAGACAACGCCATGAGGGATTGACTTGGAGTACGGTCTGCGACGCAGCTGCATCACACTGTCTTTACCGTGGCTTTGAGTCGAGGAGAAGGCAGCGTGTGACACAATCGAAGCCTAGTATGCTACCCCGTGGCGGGTGCTGCGGTAAGTGCACAAGTAGCCGCACATGCTGACTTCGGCCATACACGTTGAGGGGTTCTATCGATAGCGTTTACGTTCTGGTGCGACACGCGGTTTGAGCTACAACACGATGCAGTTAGTCTGAGGCAGAAGCAATCTGACTATGATCTAAGTTCAACGTACAAGAAAGACAATCAACATACCATGGAATGATAACATCGGGGAACGTTTGAGCCCTGCGAAGGATGTGCCGAGAGTACGCTCAAGCATCGCATATCGTGAATCAAAATATTGAATGAATGGCGATAGGTGCAATGATGTACAGAGATGCCACTGCGAATTAAGCATAGACATCCACGAAACGTATGGCTAGGAGTGAGGTGCAAGAATGAGCGCAGGGGAGACAGCGCGAAGCGTCATTAGTATTTGATACGTGTCTCTGAATCACAGAACAGCAAAAGAGCCCGGTTGACCGGCTGCAAACGGAGGGAGAGAACCAAAAGAAGACAGCCAGGACCGGTATTATAGAGTTAAGCCGACTTCTCCTGTGCACGCAGCTCCTCGTACTCTTTCTGCTTGGTGACATATTCGTCGCGGTACCGCTGTTCGGATGGGGAGCGCCGAAAGGTCAGCCCCAGCACGTCGATCGGCAAAAGGACGCACCTGTCTCTCCTCCTCAGGGAGCGCTTTCCACTTCTCGGACGCAGCCTTGCCAAGCGCCGCGAGATACCCCTGGGTGTTGGCATGTCGGTCGATGGATACGTCGAGCGTGTCGTGGATCTCCCTCATGTACCTGGACGCGATAACACGACCACGCAGCGCGGTCAGCTCGCAATTCTTAGCCCTCAGCTCTTAACAGTCGGCCTCCAACTGACGAACGACCGGGTACAGAGACATGCGTGAATAGACGATACGCACTGTATGAAAGCCGGGAGGGGCCTGCGGGGGTCGGAGCCGAGGGGCGAGTGAATCTTGAGCCTGTTCTTGGCCTTCCGCTGCGCGTTGATTGCCCTGATGAGACGCGGGTCCGCATTTTCGAACCACCGCGCACGGGCTGCCTCGTACTCCGCTTTCAGAGCCGCGGCCTTTTCACGGTAAGGCTGTAAGGAGTGCGAATCGTCAGCAGGTAACTACAGCCCCTAGCACACTCACAACACGGAGAGAGCGGGTACGTACCTGCTTCTCGGTGTCAGAAAGCTCCTTCCAGCGCGCTGCAATTTCCGACGAGTTTGATGCAGCGCCGACCCCGGTGCGGACGTTCTCCTTGCGTTCGTATTGCTCGCGTATGAAGAGGAAGAAGGACGTGGCCGGCTTTGGGGGTGGGAGGTCCTCCTTCTTGAGCTTGATGGCTGTCAGAGAAGGGCACGAATAAATCCTGAGATGTCAGCCAGCGTGCGTCGCGTGTCGTCGTGGCGGACGACATACATTTGAGAGGGCCCTTGAGGCGATCCTCGGGGTCGTCTGACTCTACTTTCTTGGGCTTAGCCTTCGCCTTGGGTTTCTTCGTCGCCGCCTTCTTCGTTCCTGTCTTGGTGGCACTGGACCTCTTCGTGGTGGATTTCTTGGCCTTGGGGCTCTCCGAGTCACTGGCGACGGGTTCGGAGACATGAGCTGTCGTCAAGAACGTCCGCACGACCGCCTGCTGGCGCGTAGCAAGCGCCATACGCAACCCTCCTGTGGGGACATTGCACGCAAACACATGCGGAGATACACGTTGCAGAACGAGGCGCGAGAGCATTGAGGGCAGCGGCGATGGTGAGGGGGAGAAGGTGTGAACAACGCTAAGTCGCGTCGGCGACGGACCCAAATAAGGTTCGGTTGCGCGTAACTCGAGCCGTGGGAAACATGACGGGAAACACACACCCCCGGACCGGGCTCCGGTGTGGCTTGCTCGTCGACCACATCCTCGAGCTCCCTCATCCGCCAGTCCCGCAGCGTCTTCCTGGATCTCCGTATCTCCCTTAATATTCGTATAACCACCATGAACATCCCCGGCCTTAACATCCCAGGCATACCCGCCACCGCCGCACCCGCGCCCGGCGAGGCAGCCAGCTCTGGCCTACCCTTCGACCTCCAAAGGCTCCCCGTCGGCCAACTCGAATCTCTCCGCTTCAAGGCCAGCCAGATAATCGAGTCTATACAGCTCCTCCAGCGCACAATTGACATGGGCGGCCAGAACGCCATGCCCGCCTGGCCCGACATCCTCTCCAAGTACAACATCCTCCTCTCCCAGTCCCACAACCTCTCCATGTCCCTCCTCGCCGCGCACAACACAGGTACCGCCCACAGCGCGCAGGGAAACCCGTATGAGAAGATCGCTGTCCACCCGCGTGTGGGCCTCACCGACGCGCAGCTCGACAACGAGCTCGTCCCGCTCCTCCGGAACATCCAGACCACCGAGGTCCTCCGCGCCGAGTCCGACACCGTCCGTCACCTCGCAGAACACATGGAGACGAAGGGCTCCCTGGGTATGCTTGGGCACGCGCCGCGCACGGGGGAAGGCCTCCCGATTACGGGGGGGATGTAGAGCTTCCCGTGGTGATAGATGAGGTCATCGTGCACTTCCCATTCGAGGAGTCCGTTCGCCAGTTTCCGAGGGCCCTTCTCCTTGAGGATGCGGAGAGCCTCGACGACTTCAGGGTCGAGCACCTGTGCGTCTCGAATCTCCTGCTCCAGGGTGCTCGTATCCGTGAGGGTGGCCGACAGAGAGACGAACCGCTCGGGCCCCAGTACGATCTGATCTCGGTTGTCCTCTGCGTCCGTAGTCTGGTGTGTCGGGAGG
>NW_006766895.1:462127-544286 GCF_000275845.1 Dichomitus squalens LYAD-421 SS1
GGGGCTCTCCGAGTCACTGGCGACGGGTTCGGAGACATGAGCTGTCGTCAAGAACGTCCGCACGACCGCCTGCTGGCGCGTAGCAAGCGCCATACGCAACCCTCCTGTGGGGACATTGCACGCAAACACATGCGGAGATACACGTTGCAGAACGAGGCGCGAGAGCATTGAGGGCAGCGGCGATGGTGAGGGGGAGAAGGTGTGAACAACGCTAAGTCGCGTCGGCGACGGACCCAAATAAGGTTCGGTTGCGCGTAACTCGAGCCGTGGGAAACATGACGGGAAACACACACCCCCGGACCGGGCTCCGGTGTGGCTTGCTCGTCGACCACATCCTCGAGCTCCCTCATCCGCCAGTCCCGCAGCGTCTTCCTGGATCTCCGTATCTCCCTTAATATTCGTATAACCACCATGAACATCCCCGGCCTTAACATCCCAGGCATACCCGCCACCGCCGCACCCGCGCCCGGCGAGGCAGCCAGCTCTGGCCTACCCTTCGACCTCCAAAGGCTCCCCGTCGGCCAACTCGAATCTCTCCGCTTCAAGGCCAGCCAGATAATCGAGTCTATACAGCTCCTCCAGCGCACAATTGACATGGGCGGCCAGAACGCCATGCCCGCCTGGCCCGACATCCTCTCCAAGTACAACATCCTCCTCTCCCAGTCCCACAACCTCTCCATGTCCCTCCTCGCCGCGCACAACACAGGTACCGCCCACAGCGCGCAGGGAAACCCGTATGAGAAGATCGCTGTCCACCCGCGTGTGGGCCTCACCGACGCGCAGCTCGACAACGAGCTCGTCCCGCTCCTCCGGAACATCCAGACCACCGAGGTCCTCCGCGCCGAGTCCGACACCGTCCGTCACCTCGCAGAACACATGGAGACGAAGGGCTCCCTGGGTATGCTTGGGCACGCGCCGCGCACGGGGGGAAGGCCTCCCGATTACGAGGACGTCCTGAGGGAGTGTGCGCAGATCCGCGCTGAACACGACGAGCGCGTCGACCGCGCCACGCGTGCGGTCATGCTCCTCCGCGACAAGTACGACTGGAAGGCGCGAGTTGCTGTCGAGCAGGAGGAGCCCGAAGAGCTCGATTGGAACCCGGGGCTGCCTGACAACGGTGGGGCTCCCGAGTCGAGCGTAGACAGCGCTGACACTCCGAGCGGAAGGCAGAGCAACGATAGCGAGGAGGAAGAGGAGCTGGAAGAGGTCCTAGGCAATGGCGAGCATACCCCGGAAGGATCGCAAGGCCTCCCAACGCCGATGGCTGACGGCTAGGGTCTTCGGCATGCAAGGCTGATTCATAGCTTCATGTGATAATCATTGTGTCACGAATTGTCATACGTCGTGGTGCTGATGTATGTCCTTTCTTAGGCCGCTAGTTATTACAGCAGCGCAGATGTGATCTCAACTGCAAAGCGTCCTGGCCGGTCCATGTGGGTATCACGGCCGGACATATCTCAAGGTCGCGCCCTCTCCCCTTTGCCATCGGACGCGACGTGTCGCACAGGTTCGAAGTCCTCAGTTTCATCGACTCTTGTTGGCCAGGCAGGACAAGGGGCGACGGTGGGCATAGATGTACCGCTTACACGCCAGACAGCAACAGCTGTAATTCCAACGCCATAACACCCTTGGCTCCCGTGACGGCGAGCATCTTTCAATGCCCAATAGCTATCGACGCGCGTTGCAATATAAGAACGATTTTCCGCGAATCATCAGTCCTACGAGGGCCCTTCGACCTATCGCGACAGTGCCTATCATCCTTGAGTGCCATTATACGGGCGAGGGTTTCTCTTCGGCCAGACTGACCTTGGACAGATCCTCCAGGCAGCTGAACCACCGCGACCGCGACCTACGCCCAGTGTCCTTCAATTATATGATATCTAGACACTCGACCTATGACCGTGGCCGCACGTATGCCTCATCTCCTCTCCCACCCGCAGAATCCAACACTAGTGGTTGAGTGATGCGGGGCTCGGCTGTGACCGACATGAAATCCACGACCCGAGACATGCATCCCGATCTGGAGGATCTACGTGATCGAATTGTATATGTACGGACATTGAGAGGTCCTCCGATGGCACTGCTTACACCGTGTACCGTACGTAACCATCGCCGGAGAACTCTTCCTGAACCGTACTTCGAAGCGATGGTACTTGACATTCAAAAGCGCGGTCATGCATACTCGTAGAGTCAGGGAAAGCATTTACCGGCGAGCCTACCCTGCACATCTGCCGCCCTACAGGCTACAGCTCAGAGTCCATCCGGCGCAGCGCGAGTATAACGATAAGTGCAACATGCGCTTATGTCTTGCGGCTGCCTTCAGACTTCCGCTCATACGATTAGCTAAGGTCCGCCGGATGTGTGCAACTTCGGATGCTGAAGCAGAAACTCTATTGAGCGATCCTTGGTACTCGTCCCAAAGGCTCTAAGTCGGGGTGCTACTACAGTCACACGGGGACGGAGCAACACGCGATTATAACCTAGAAGAACCCAGTCTAAACTAACGGAGCACGCGAAGCAGATGTTAACAATACAACAAGGGGCGACGACGATCGTGCCCGAACGTGATAGAAAATCCAGACCCGATGCGATGCGTGGGATAGGCTGTGTGGTTACGCCGATGCGATGGGAACTAATGATAGAAATGTCCAGGGATGTTGATGAATGCGGGAAGTGTGATAGAAGACGATGCAGATATTGAGGGTATAGATGGAGAAAATGGTAAGAAGTGAGATGTGAGATGTATAGGAGACTGAGACGTGAAAGGAGACGCTGAAAGGTACGAGGGAAAGGAGACAGACAAGAGAAAGAGGTCGAGAAGACGGTGACCCAGGCCACATGCCGTAGCGTTGCGTTTGCCTCGGGCGCGGGAGATCACCAACGAAAACCTTCAGTCGACATTCCTGCGCCGGACTCTGGCATCCAATACGGTGGACCCGCGGGCATCCCATAGTCCGGAGAAGCCGTCGAGGCGCGCGACGACATTGACGATGCCGATGAGCTCCCCGAAGGCGAACCGAACAATTCGGGGAACAGCGCCAAGGCTGGATTTGCCCACTGCATCTGCTCAAGGACGTTCTGTGGGGGCAGAGGGGGGAATTCGAACGCGCTCGGATCAATGATCGCCCCGCTGAGGTCGAGAGGCGGTATGTACCCATCAGTGGGGGGGTAGTCAAGGTGCGGAGGCTGGTGCGCGAACGACCAGCTTATGGCGGCAGGCTTGACCAGCTCCGGGCTGTGGTGGACGTCATGGACGGCGGGCGGAGCGTTCGGGGAGGAGCCGTAGGAAGGTGCACAGTCTTGATCCTTCGAGCAATGCGGGACGAATGCCTGCCCTGTGAGTTGCCCATAAGTTACACTGCCGACGCCCGAACCTGCAGCGGTGGGATGCACAGAGACAGAATAATCGGGGTCCGCAAGGGGGCACGGAGCGCTCGTCCGAGCCGTCTGTCGTGGCTTGCCTTTGCTGGACGTCTTCTTCGCCAGTTGGGCAATACATGGCATAGGTGATGGGGCATTGTCAATGTGGCCGGACGCCGAAGCCCATGCGATGTACTTGCAGTCGGCGTGGCGGTCGGCAGGGTCGGCAGGAGGGAGGACGATGATAGTGCCCTCGACTACGGCCCTCTTCCCACTGCTCTTGCGTTGATTGTGCTTCGACTTCGCGAGTTCTGACCCTTCATACGTCGGTTTCTGCGCATCTGCCTCGTCGTCTCCGTCCTCGAAGCCATGGACGTCGCTGCGATGACGACGCAGGCTCGCGGCATCGCCGTAGGCAACGGAGCAGGGCTCGTAGGTGGCGTCGCGGTTGACCCAGACGTGTGGGCACTTAAACTTGTTATCACGACCACTAAGAGAGCGGTTATTGAGATGACGACCGGCATGAAAGGCGCGACATGGTACTTACTGTGCAGTCTTCAGGTGCTGCACCAGGTTATGTGCCTGCTTGAAGCCTCTGCCGACTTGCCTACAGCCGGACAGCTTGCAGAACACTTTGCTATGGAAGCCATCAGTGGATATTGCGGGAAGTAGTTGAGCGGTTACTGACCATGTATCAGAGTGTTTGAGCATGTGGCGTGGAAAGTCGCTCAGGCGGGCGACAGACTCATTGCATACTGAACACCAGTACTATAAACGGGACGTGGTGTTTGTTAGTTCGTGCAAACGCTGCCCGTAGATCGGCATGACTTACTCGGATTGAGGGGGCCTTCCCGCGGTCGGAGAACACCAATCCTCTGGTGTATGCTCCGTCCGAGACACCATTCGCGTGGTTGCGTATGGGGGCCATGACGTACGAGGAGGATGGAGCGGGTGTGGGTGGGTGCTAGTATGGGCGGGAGGGGGCTACGGAGGTATAGTACCTTCGGGAGCGAGGGGAATCGTTTAGATATGAGGGAACTCGACTCTAGAAGGTCGGGGGTGGTGTTCAAACGAACCAAATCATCCCCCGCTTTATAGCTTTGCATCCTGGGGGAATTCGCCTCTCGATTGCTCTCTGGACGAGCACGGATTGCTTTTCGCCATGTATAGCAGTTCCTTAAGTCTTCCAATCACAACCAAACAACGACACTGGAGGGGCGCGACATACCGCCTCGTGTCCTGCCTGACAAGGCAATTGTTAAGTGGCGCAGAGCAGCCCTTGTTGCTACTGCCTGTTGCAGCATGTTTGTTATATTGTTTGTTCCTGCCCATCATGCTTGACACTTACCATCCCAAGTAGTTTTTCTGGGGGCCCATGTATGCAGCTGTTTGGCTGGCCACGCCTTTCGACCAGATTCTCTCTGCCCAACATGCGATGTCTCTGAGCCACACCGTTCCCGGGCCGCCACTCAGGCCAACAATTACCTCTAGTTAGCTCTGATATATAACACATAACAAGTTCAATGCTCACCAGTTTTACTACCAGTAGATGCTCCTCGTCACTCGTTGAACACTATCCCATCCTCGTACAAAATCGCTTGTACTGGTATTGCACGTGATGACCAGCGCGCTTAGCGCTTGGTGGCAAGAAACGGGGCCGGCGTGCTTTGTCCCAGCTTTGTTCCTCTCAGCTGCCTGCTACCCGGGGCGTATACCTGGGAAACAGGTGCGTGAGTGACGCGAATTGGCGATGAGACTTCCCTGCATAGAGCGACTAGCACCGTCAGCGCTGCGTTCACCTGAGCCACAGCGAGAGTACGCACGAAGAGACCAAGTCGTGCCGGCCACGGCGCACTGTTCAACTCACGGCCGTGCCAAGCAGCCCCAGACGAAGACGCAGCGACATCGACGAGCCAAGTGCGCGTTCCAGTCGAACGCGTCGTTGATGTACTTGTTCACGTCGATCCAGTGGTTTGGTGAAGTAGGCGTCATGTCTTCCATGACGGGGCGTCCGATGCGCCTGGCACAAGGGCCATATATACACGGAGTGTCTCTCGAGAATCAGAGGCGGTACAGCTAGCATATGTCCTGTGCCCATATCATAACGAGGGACCGCCAGACGGTCGCGATGCTACGATTGCCACAAAGCTCACTTGCGTGCGCACCTCCTCGCTGTAATTTCCGATATGAACAAGTCCGCTGTCATTGACGAGTCGCCTGGCATGTCTACGCAGCGTGAGATGAATGACGGTGGAGAACTCTTCTGTCGTACAAGGCGACAAACCGTAGGAGTCGAAGCCCCACACAGGCTCCTGAGCCTGGCACGAACCGTATTGAGGACAGGCTGGCACACCTTCATGTCGAGTTCAATTGGAGGTCGACTAGCACGTGCTGAGTGAAGTCTGATGTAGGCTTGGCATCTAGATCGCGATTCTACTGAGCTGGCCGCAGAAGTTGACCCTCAGATCTTCCGAAGCAGGACAGGCTGACGTCGAGGTGATCAAGGGGAGGTCGGCTCTTGATTCTGTGTGAACCGAGCCGTCTGCAAAGGTCGTCGCAATTTGGTCAGGATCGCAGTATGTCGATGAGTAGCAGGAGACCACCGCTTCCGGGACGTACGCTCGTTATACAGGTTAGTGTTGCACATTGTGGCCCCGCCCCACAGCTCTCGTATGCACTTCAAGCAAGAGGACGCCCGGGGTCAATACAGAGAATTGAAGGGACATGTCCTAGGCGAGCATCGCAGAGATAGACTCCAGAGGGTCCGCAGAGGGGCAGTAAAGCAGCAACGAACCGGTCCTCATGAGTGTCAATGAATGCCGCGTGACATGCTATTGTTATGTGCGTCTACATTCACGGTTTTGGAGCCGATTTGTTGAATATCGCCTGATAGGGCTGCGTTAGCGGTATTAGTCTGTTACTTAGAATACTGCGGTCAACCGAGATTCACTTATGTGAGAATACGCGGCTGACCATCAGGGTTTCCGAACAGCGCATAGATTCAAAAATTCTGAAGGGCGAAGGTATGTTGTTCTGAAGCCAACGATTCGAACGTGGAGGTCCTTCGTACGATTAGGGAGCCACATATCGCTATGCCTGAGTGGCTGCTGTCAGGAGTCGAACGAAAGACACTATAGCTCGGGATGTTGACCGTTTGAAGATTGTGGTGGAGTGTGATGGCAGCATACAAGCGCCCTAGGACTTCATGATCCATCATTAACAACTCCTCGCGTATACATGCAGTCGCGACTTCGGCAACATGCACGCAAAAGCAACGTCTTCGCTGACCAACCTCAGGATTTGCCCATCGTACATAGTGGTGTTTTCAGTTTTTGATTTTGCGCAGTAACGTGGGCATGGGATAATACAACGCAATACGTGGGGAGGGCGTACAGAGATGCAGTGTGGGACGAAAGCACCAGAGCGACATAGATACGTGAGGTAGGGATGGAAGGAAATCAGTCGAAGAGACCGAAGCCCTACACACGCACACACCGTAGCATCAGCCATTGCGCCGAAGACACGCACGACACTGAGGAGAGGACATACCATGTCGTCGTCGGACTCCTCCTTCTCCTCCTCCTTCTTCTCCTCCTCTTTGGGTGCCTCGGCGGCAGCGCCACCAGCAGCCGCGCCGCCCGCCGCTGGTGCGGCTGCGGGACCGGCACCGCCAGCACCAACGTTTGAGAGGAGCTCCTTCACATTCTTGCCCTCGAGGGCTTTGGCGAGAAGGCTCGCCCAGATTGGCTCGAGCTCGATGGACGCCGCCTCGGTCAGCGCAAGGATCTTGTCAGACTGCATGACACAAGTCGCAGAGGACGGGTTAGGACGGCGAATTTTTGCAGAGAGGGGGGAGAAGATACTGACAGTAATCTCAACGCCATCGTCGGCGAGGATTAGCGCGGCGTACGTAGCGGCGAGTTCAGTGGAGGCCTGAAGATCAAGGAGTGGGGATGTCAGTCTTCTGTTGATTTGGAGCCTTGGGCTACATCCGGAGGAGTCGTGTCCAATCCAGCAGTCTCCCGAGTTTTTTCAAGCGCAACGACTACCAGGATGCGCTCGACTAAGCCTGCAGATACTGTACTGACCATTGGGATAGTTTTGGGGGGCCGGGAGGACGAGCTTGAGGCGATGGGACGGACTGTGCTGGAGGAGGCGGCTGCTATCAAGCTTTTCGGGGGCGCTGGGCGGCCCCGCTCCACGTGGCTCGAGAGCCCAGATATGGGACACTAGACGCCCAAGTACATCTCAGCCGTCATCGTGACTCGTCACTGTCGAAAGTTTGAACACGTTTTGACTCACGATGACCCCGCATGAAGTCACGTAAATGGTTTCACAACTAGCCGATAATCGTGTGAGACTAGAGACTTCGATAGATGACTCGAACCTATCACTCGCGGAACGACAGATGCACGACGGGCATTGGCCAATGGCGCGGTTTCAAACAGGACCGGAGACAGGCTTGGAAATGTACTCCTGTCACGGTCACGTCCCAAAGCCTAGTTCCGGACCCGAGCCAGCCCGCGCTCTGATACCAGAAACAGGATATCGGCGCTCCCGACCATCCAAAAAAGGAGCAAACACGCTGATGTCATATAGTTTGTCAGCACTAATATCCCTTTTCGGGGATTAGCGCCGGCTAGCTGGGGTCCGGAGCTAGGCTTTGGGACCAGGATCGGGAAAGGCGTACATTCTCGGTCCATTTCTTTGTCCCGATTTGGGTCCGGGGCATTGGCCAATGCCCGCCGTGATGTCAGGTTGAAACGCTTTATTGCCTGTATCTACTGTGGTCCCTAATAAGGCTTATCTAGTAGATTTTTCCGCCCCGAAAGGCGGTCAGGCGCGAACGACAGATGTCGTTTGGAGCGATCCCAGCTAGCACACTTCTCATGTTGCGCTTGCAGACGAAAACATGAATTGAACTTTGATCATACATGGCATTACACTACGCAAGCATTCTGTCAGTGTCAATGAACAAGAATTCTCGGGAGCAGGACTTACGATCTTCTAATTCATCCCCATACAAGTGAACCAAAACATTAAGCCTGCCCTTAGTGCTTGTCAACTACAGGAGTGGGCGATTTCTGAACCTGCTCTACACGGCCATCATGCCATTTGATCGTGACACTACCGTCCTGGTTCCCGAAATACGCAGCCTTCGCCATGTGACAGAAGAGACCGACTTCAACGATACCTGTAAGCATCTTGATGCGACTTAGGAGCTACATATAGAAGCCGACATTTAGCTCTCCCTGCTGATTTTATCTAGGCAAGGCGCACAGGACGCACCGTGTAGGGGTCGCTCATGATTTCCGGGGGGAAAGGTGCGTCGATGATGAAGTTTCCGTTGTCGCTGACAACCGGACCTGCCTTCGCCTTGGCCATTCGTAGCGAGGCGTTAGGGGAGCCAATAAGGTGCAGGTTCTGGAGAATCTTGGTGTACGCGAAGGGTACGACCTCGATCGGAATACCTTGTGGGAACTGAGAAAATTAACGTGAGAGGAGTCACCGATGCGGAGAATGGAGCGAAACCTACGCTCGTGCCCAAAATGGTTGAGTTCTTGCGGTAGTCCGCTACGAGAACGAAGCTGAGCCGAAGTATGTTAGGGCGGTGCGTCTGACATTGGCGCGATAAACTCACGTATCAGCAGCCTCTGCAAGCACCTTCTCACGAAGGTGGCAACCGCCTCCGCCCTTGATGCAGTTCAGGTCATGATCAACCCTGTCATTCCCATCCTCAGCTTACGCTCCCATAGTAGGGCCGGTCATGTGCATCTTACTCATCTGCACCATCGATAGTCACGTCAATCATGGGGTATTGGTCGACGTCTCCCAACAGGAGCTGAGACTTCACGATCAGCTCCTTGGACTGGAAGCCTACCAACAGTGTATGCCTCAACACTAGCTCTGTGAAGCGATGGCAGCAGTAACGTACCCGTTGGGATGAAGACGCGGTCCTTGTTTACCTCCTTCCCCTGCGCAACAATTCGCTCAACGACGTATGGTACGGTCGAACCTGAGTCGGACCAGCGGTAAGCATAAAATCGGACCATGTATGATGCAAGCGCCTTACCAGAGCCAATGCCGATGACCTACGCACAAGCTGGAATAAGCGAGAGAAAAAACGTTGACCGCTGACACATACCTTGTGTTCAGGGAGAATGTGCCTGTCCACCGCGGTCCAAGCAGCTAGGCGCTTCGCCGCTTCTACGACAGATGTCGGTGTAGGTACTGTTCATGCAAGCATGAGGGATCGGGCTAAGTGCAAGGAGGGTTCTCAGACCTTTGGGAATAGCAGCTTCGACCAACCCAGTTGCGGCAGTGAGCGTCGGGCGCCGTGGCTTGGGGTACACTCCGCCCGTCGGAGTCCTACAAGCCAAAGAATGGGTAGAGAGCGACGGTTGTGGGACGATGGGGCCAGCGAGCATGAGCGACATATAGACGAGCAGTTGGAGGTCGTTGTCAGAGTTGTATGGGATGACTCACGAGAGGTCCGGGGTGAACACCGCTGGGGGGATCGGCATCGTGAAAGTTCTCCTCAAAGACGCTGTGGTCGAGTATCGAATCCGGGGTGTGGAGCGAGGTGACGGATATGAACGGGAAGCGGCTTTCGAGAGTGGTCCGACGTCGCAACGCAGCAGGAAATTATTCTGATTGAGACGGAGGTGGGCGATGAGCATAAGTCAAGGGCGTCGGAGAGTCGTCGTTACGTCTCTATATCCGTTCCGGTTTCGGCAAACCGCCTGGGACTCTCGTCCGCGCGGCGTCAACCGGGCTTGTACCTTGTCTTGTGGCTACATCCCCCTTCCTGCGCTCTTCGCAGCGGCCGTGTGGATCTCTGGGAACTCGCACCGATTCGGACTGCAGGGCGCAGGAGATGAAGGCTATAAGAGGTGTGTGCTGCGAGAATTCCGGGACGACGCCGCTTATGGCTGCTTCCTGGCCAGGCGTGCTTCTCACCTGGTCAGCTAGATGAGACTTATACCCCCGCCGATCGAACGTTATCTAATCTTTGCCGCAGTGACTCCGCGGTGAAGCAGATCCTCCTGACGATGAACGAGAAGGGCAGCTTCATCATAGAGGACTTGGATGATAATCATCTTGTGATCAAGGCGGACGAGGAGTATCGGGTGAGGAGGGAGCTTGAGGCTGAGGTGAACTTACCGTTCTGTGAACATCCGAATGCGATGCTGAGACATCTCGTATAGCTGGAGAAAAATACCTACAGCTTGGAGTGAATCCGAACTTACGCGTCGCCCTCGTCGATTGTATCGTCTTCACGGCACGCTGCTGTACATATCCGCGACTCGTTCAAATGACAATTCCGGTTACCCACGATAACCATTAGGTTTTGTATGTCAAACGCTGCGTACCCCAACTCGCAAGTGCCTCGACCGCTTCTTCCGGGGGAGTCAGCATGCTCCGACCGCCGCGGCCTTGAGGCTGGATACTCGGCGCCTGTGGACATCGATCGCTTTTTCACTCCCTCTTGTGAGTGTCATTCGGACTTCGCGAACAACTATCCCGCGGGGCTTACAGTGCCGTGGAACACAACGGTTTCAGCATTACAATTCAGAAAGAATCACGGCGATGTACGAAGTAACCGAGGCGAACGTGAAGCGCATCCTCGATCACCATCGCGGAGGATCCACAATTATCGCGGAGTTCTCCCAGATTCATCTGCACGGTTTTGGGTGAGTGTGATTGTTCTACATGTAATTAGGGGGGGGTGCGCGTTAGATTAGAGCTTGCTTCTGCGTTCGCTAGCCTTCCGACAAACCCCTTCCTTGAGTGGACCAGGAGTATCTACGCCTCTCAGGCCCTCAAGGTGGCTCCCGCCAGAGTTTGCATCGGGAGGTTGATGAACGTCGAGGGAAAGTTCTATCTATAGCACCTTGCCGGATCTACTGCTAAGCACCTGTTGCACTTCTAACGTGAATATAGTGCCTTTACGCCCAGTCGGACGTACTACGTATGCGTTGACGATGGAACGTCGTACATCATGAAAACGGCCGCGCCCACATCGACTGATTCAGGAAACTATTCTCCCAATTCTCTCGAAACGGAACACGCGCTCTTGAAAATCGTCGCATCCCAAACGAACCTGCCCATCCCAGCTATTTACGCCTTCGATATCTCCGCGACGCGCGTCCCATTCTCCTACTTGCTCCTCGCGCACTCCAAAGGGGTTCCGCTTACACTCGCGCGCGCCTCAGGGAAGCTCTCCCCGCGCCAGGCCGCCCTGCTCGACCTGCGCCTAGGATCGTATCTCAAGCAACTCCACGAGCGGGTCCAGAATGATTGGTTCGGCTTCCCGACCCAAGCAAAGGACGAGCTGTATAGCTGGCAGGAGGCGTTCACTCTCCTATTCGAGACGGTCCTCGAGGACGCGCGCGAGGCCGGAGTCGCGCTGCCGTACGAGGACGTACGGCGGTACCTCTCGCGCGCGATCGGGTTTTTCCTGTTCGACGACTGCGAGGTACCGTCGCTAGTGTCGTTCACGGGCGATGAGGACTCAGTGCTCGTCGACTTCGACTTGATAAGCGGGGTTCCGGAGGACAGGGAGATCCAAGTGACGTCCTTCGTGTCCGTAGGGCATGCGCTGTGGGGCGACCCGCTGCTGGAGACGCTCTTTTTGGAGCCGAGCGCGGCGTTTGTGGAGGGGTATGGTGGCCCGCTGGTCGTGTTTGCGAGGCAGAAGACAAAGCGTCTGTGGTATACATTGTTCTTGGCACTCGTCATCCTCGTGCAGGCGAAGCGTCCAGGACTCGAGGAGGGTGACCATGAAAAGGTGAATTGGGCGAAGGAGACAGCGGAGAAGAGTGTGGTTGCGCTCAAGGATGCCCCATGCTATTAGTGAGTAGGTGAGCGAGGCCTCAATGCTTCACGAAAACAGGTCACTGATCGTGTATGTTATAGGCCGTCGTGCCCTACATGTCTGCGCCTGTTGAGGACTCCTCGTCGTGTTACCGCCAGAGCCCTACGCCGGACTGTAAACAATGTAGTGAATCTATGCATCACCTTCCTGCTCGTCAACGCGTCAGCCTTCTGTGTAACGTTATCTCGCCCTCTGTTCTCCTGAGCAATCATGTGACAAGGGGTCTGACCTTTGGTGGGCAGGCTGTAATTGAGGTCGTTTCCAGATCCTTCGGATTCCCCTTTGTTGTATGTCCGTCTCTTACCGTCAAGGTGTAGCGTTCACGTCACTTGTTGGCTTTAGGCTGCGGGGACATCAGAGAAGGCCACGTGGTTGCCGAACACTGTCCGTGCCGAGCTCCATTGTCTCTAGCCATTCAAGTGCTCGTTTGGCTCGTGATAGCCCCTGTGCTCCGGGCCCTTCCGTCTAAAGCGGCAAGGTGGGGACGCTTAGCCCTGGTGTCCGTGGTGCGGTCACTTCATTCATTTCACTCTTGGGTCGAGCACTGATTTCGCTGCTTTGTACTGTAGGTGCGATGCCTGACACCTATCGCAAAGCGGGACATATGGCTGTGGGCAATCGACGCGTGCATGGCCCATACCAAGCGTTGGCTGCGAACTTCCTAGGCGCCGCTCAGGTTAGTCACGTGCACGAAGTCTTATCCTGCCGCTAGATGGGAGACGGTCGAAGGAACCGCAGGAATCGACAACAGGGAAGGATTGGCACGCTAAATACAGCATGATGAAAGCTGTAAACACTGACGGGCCATCTGTGCGGGATACTCAACTGAGTGGCGGGCAGCTTGGAGGCGTCGCAACGGCGGACGGACGACTCGGACTCAGCAAGGATATTTTGACCAACTAAACAGGTGCATACACAGCCGACAAGGAAACTTACTTGTTATGGCAAGTTTTTGCACGTACGAGCGGCGGGGACAAATAGGTGAACAAACATATCGCAACAGACAAAAGCGACGAGTGCCGGCCCATGAGACCGACAATTGCCATGCCAGGCAGGGCACGAGGTAGTATGTCGCGGCCGTTCGAGTGTGGTTGTTTGGTCAGGATTGCCACATTGACAGAACTGCCATAGATAGCGAAAAGCAATCCGTGCTCGTCCTGAAAGCAATCGAGAGGCCAATCCCCTCATGATGCGAAGCTATAAAGCTGGGGGTGTACTTTGGTCGTCTGGACACCACCACCGACCTCCCAGAGTCGAGTTCCTTCGCCTCCCCAACATAACTACCCGTATACCATCCTTCCGAGCCACCTCTCCCGGATCATACCACTCATCAATCCCCACCCTACCTCTTACCCTTTCGCAATGGCACCTATACGCGGACAGACGGGCAGCGAGCTCGATGAACCAGAGTACGTCGAAGAGTTCGTACTTAACGAGGTTGGAGACTTTGTTGTGCGAGTGCGTATCCTATCGAGTCCGTTTCATCGTTCAGACTCGTTGACAAGTTGCCTCTTCCCAGTTCAAATGTCGGACATGCGGGACTTCAACAGGCCGCAAGGCCGACTTCGAGCGCCATATGAATGATAAGCACCGCCCCCCTCAGTACGCATCAGCTACTCACATCAGCATTACTCCCGCTAACGAATGCTTCAATAGGTATTTTTGCGACTTCCCAGGTTGCGATCGTGCCCTTGACGGCTTCACTCAAAAGGGCAATTTGAAAACCCACAAGACCTCTGTACAGTGAGTACCATTATCAATGTCTGCCCTCTGTAGATCGCTCTGATACGACCTATGATTCAGCTTGAAGCTCGCCTTGCATCATTGTCCGCATCTTTGGGTAGACCCGCACAACGGCCGAATCTTCCCTTGTCGACGCAAGTACAGGGATGGCTCCGCTCTCACCAGGCATCGGAGCTTGAAGCATGGTTTCGAGCCTGGAGACGATGTTTCCAAAGTCGCAGAACCGACGCCTGTGGGGACGCGGTTCCCAGATTCCAAGTATGCACCGCGCAAGAGGCTTCAAGGCTCCAAGAGCGTAAAGCGCGCTTTCACCTCTCTGTCTGTCGCCGGACGATCATCTGCGCCCTACACTGTGCCGCCCCCTTCTACCCGCCGCTCCTCGAGGAAGAATGTCTCCAGGACGGCGGTAATGAAGCAAGAGCAGGAGCACGATCTCGCTGCCCTGCATCCTGTAACTGTGGGACAGCCCTGTCACCCTCCGCCCGTCACAGTTGTTGGGTGGGACATGGGCTCCTCCAGCGAGCAACTCCAGGATGGTGCATGCGTCGACGACTCCCTCAAGGACCCTGAAGTCAAAGCGTTATACGACGCCCTCTGCGCAGAAATCTCGCGCGCTTCTTTGGCCCCCCAGATCCCGACTCAGGTTTTGTTAGCAGCAGATCACTACTGGACGCTCGACCCCCACTTCCCAGCCTTGGATTGCCACGTCGCCGGCACGGCGTCCGACGGAGTGGTGACCCCGACTGCCCGCACCATCCCTAAGCCTTCCGGAATGACTACGTCCGAGCAGACGAACATGCTGAACGCGGGTCTGGGTCCGTTCCCAAACTACTACGACAGTACTGCGAACGCATCGCTGTGGGACGAGTCGGTGGTCCCGGCTTCATCTGCGCCCCAGGAACTGACCTCGTCTTCCGACAACGCCTACTCCACCGGATGGTCGCAGTGGATTCCGAACTCCATTCTGGACATGCCTGAGAACCACGCCTGCCTGCAGCTCTGAAGGGGCAATTCCGCGTTGTGGAGCATAGGGCTGTTCATCTTGCTGTCCGTCCTTCAGACTTCCGCGCGACTCTTCTACCCTCTCTCGTAACCATCTATCATTTCGCATCCCACATCTTACATTATTTCTGGCATCATCATCTTCCGGGACACTTGCATTCGGCTCGCGATTTTCATCAGTCTAGATCTGCAGTTTCTCACAATCTGGTATCCTACTCCATATGACTTTGTACGCGTAATCTTGACATTATATGGTCCCGTTAGAAGCAATGTATACTTTTATAGCGCCGATGAGTGTACGTAGAGGCGACGAAATCTCAGAAAGTCATTCACTTCCCATTAACCAAAACATCCGGGGCGCCCAATGAACGCATCACCGACAGGCGCTCAACGTCGCTTCTCGTTACCTCAGGCTATCATCGTCCACGATGTTCGAGCTCTTATCCTGCTGACCTGCCTTCGACTCACAAGCACAGTGCTTCTCAAATGGCGCGTCGGCCCGTATTGCGAGAGTCTTCTCTCTGTACCGTTGCTACAGGGCCGATGATCCAGCAGGCTGCTGCATAACCACCGTAGTCTTGCAATTGGCCAAACTACTGCAAAGAGGATCTCACATAGATGCCTTTTAAATTCATGAGCTAGTACGCGTCGTATGTCATTGCAATACTGTGGTCTGTTGTCATGACATACACTCACTCAAAATCGATATCAAAGGCAGAGTTATGTACCATGTGCTCGTCGCTTGAGCTTCGCATATATCAGCCGCGCAGCCAGTCATGCACGCCAGATGGACATATCCGCTGAGTGTGCCGTATTTCGGCGAGGGTTCGTGATCCCCAACTTGCTCTCGAACTATCTCTCTATTCTATATCGTGACCGCTGCAGTCGCGTGCTGTGGAGCTGAAGCGTGTTCGGTAGTCCAACCCCCATATGGTGTACCGCCTCCCTAGAGCTCTGCCCGCTACACCCTCCATTTGATAAGGCCTGAGCTCACTAAATATGGCAGCCCTTTGAGATGTTCTCACTCTGTAGCACACTTCTATCTCTGACCTGATGCTGAACCAGAAGGTGCCCATGCGGAGGATGATGTACCAGTACGCACAAATCTGCATCGCTGCGCGCGTATACTGGGCGCAACGCGACCACCGACCACGTCCTCGTCTTCTCGTGGGTGGCAGAGACTATAAAGAGGTACAATACGCTGCTTCCGCTATGCCAAGGGCATCCCCCTTTGAGCGTTGCTCTCGAACCCCTGGTAGTCTGAGGTCGAGATGGTCTCTTTCCCGTTCGTATCCGCTCTTTCCATCCTGTCGTTTGGCGCGCTCAGCGCCATCGCCTTCGATAACTCTCGGACCGATAACGTGAGTTCCTTCAGACGACGTTCTCTGTGTGTTCGTTCATAGCTTACTTGTATCGATGTCAGCTCGCGGTGTAAGCCCCCGATATTCTGTACTTATGTCTACTAACGCATCCCTGTCCCTTAGCTATTGGGGTCAGAACTCATATGGTGCTACCCACACCGACACCGCGAACTTCCAGAAGAACCTCTCGTACTACTGCCAGGATGAAACCATCGACGCCATACCCCTGGCTTTTCTGAACGTGTTCTTCAGTACAGGCAACCTTCCCTCCCTCGATCTCTCCAACGTAGGTTTCGAATCACGGCTCCATTCGGAACGAGATACTGAAACGCCTTCCAGATCTGCAATGTCGTGGATGATGCAGTCTTCTCAGGCACTAACCTGCCCGACTGCTCGTTCATGGCCGCGGACATCCAGGCTTGCCAGGCTGCGGGAAAGATCGTCACGCTCTCTCTTGGAGGTGCGACGGGTGGCGCAGGCTTTTCTTCCGCAGACGAGGCGACCTCCTTTGGTGATACCATCTGGAACTTGTTCCTTGGCGGCTCGAACGATACTCGTCCATTTGGGGATGCTGTTCTTGATGGGTAAGTGACTTTTGTATGCCAGAGGAAGGGGCTGACGGTGCTTGTAGCATCGACCTTGATATCGAGGGGGGGAGTACCCAATACTTCGACTCGTTCGTCAACCGCATCCGCTCCCTCGCGAGCAGTGCGAGCAAGCAGTACTACGTGACCGGCGCTCCCCAGTGCCCCTACCCTGACGCTTACATGTCCACGTAAGTGTCGACTAGCATCCACGTTAACTACCTGAATCACGCGCTCAAGAGTGTCTTCATCCTTCATCCTTTAGCGTCCTCAACGCCGTAGCGTTCGATGCAGTCTACGTCCAGTTCTACAACAATTACTGCGGGCTGCCCAACTTCAACGACTCCAACTCGTGGGACTTCAGTTCCTGGGATGACTGGGCGAAGAACACCGCCGTCAATAAGGACGTCAAAATCTACATAGGCGCGCCTGCCTCGAGCACCGCCGCAAATTCAGGATACGTCGACGCCTCCACACTCGCGAACATCGCGCTCGAGACACGCAGCCAATACTCTTCTTTTGGTGGCGTAATGCTCTGGGACGCTTCGCAGGCCTACGGTTCGTCCCTGTCTCCCACCCCGATTGGGTAGCTTCTCACACTCATGCACTTGCTCGTGGCAGTGAACGGTCGGTTCGATCAGGCCGTCAAGAATGCTATCCGCGAGAGCGACTCCATCATCTCCAGCTCGGCCTTCGCGACATCGGCCTCCAAGGTGTCGGGCACCACCCGTGTCGCTTCTGCCAAATTCACCACGGCGGCAACAGTCGACTCGTGTGCGGATATCCCCGCATGGGTGGCCAACGTAGCCGTAAGTCAATCATCCTCTGTGAATCTTCTATATTAGACGAACTAACATATGGTGTAATCACGCAGTACAATAGCGCGCAGAACGTGATCCACAATGGCCATCTCTTCACTGCGAAGACGTTGACGGCGGGCAGCACTCCGGGGAGTGCGTCCAGCGATTGGACCGATAATGGGGTTTGTGCCTCGTACAATGCCCCGATCCCGACTCAGACTTCAGCGGCTCAGTCCGCCCTCAGTCCGGCGCGATCCCCAACTCGGTGAACGAAGCAATTTTTTCCAGATCGCGCTTCACGAAAGCGATGCTTATTTTAAAGACACCAAAGTCACATCAGCTTCTATCTACTGGAACTTCTCATGTAGCGATGTTCTTGGATGTATATACTGTAGTCATAAGAATCTCGTTTACTTCACCTTCGGTTGACTTCGTTCCCAGTTTCGCCTACAGCAAATCGTCCATGTGAGGTGCACGGAACTTGCCGATTTGTGGAGGATTGCATTGCCGCCCATGGTCATGCGTGTCCTCCTGTGTGATTTTCTCCGCCAACCATTTTCCCTTACGCTGCACATGAAGCGTCGACATTTCTGCGTCCCACGCACTCACTAGAAGACCTGGAACGACTGGATTCCATGTTCTGTAAGGCGAGTGCTCTCATGATCTTGTTGAAGCCCCGCCGACTGGACCACGGGCTCCCCAACGGACCGTTGTACTATGCGAAGGAAGTAGCCAGGCGGGCCGCTCAAGGTTCTTGCGGCCGTGTAGCAAGCAGGTGATGTAGACGTCAAGAGATGGATCATCCTGTGTATTCGAGTCCGTCGTGCACCATGGCGTGTGAGCGTGCACTCGGAGTGGCTCATGGATACGATGTCGTCGATACGATGTCAATCGTGGTGCGATGCGACCTACTCTTCTCGTGCTGGCTATCGGCAGGGCGTCTTCTGTGTGCATTTGGGCAGTGGCCTAGTCTTTCCCTATGATCACGGAACTCTCCCGTGCCCGCATGTCAGTCGGAGAAATCTTATAAGAAGCTTCTCAAACATGCGGATCCGCAACAAAGAAGGCCTCACGTTATCTCCGGCTCGGCTATATAACGTCCATGCTATAGCAGCTTTCGTCTATTGCAAACCATTGCCATTTCGCAGCCATGCGTACAGGACACTTCGCGGTCCTCTGTTTCGCACTTTCGGTCGTGCACCGCTGTATGGCGCAGAGGCCCACATTAGGTTTGCAAGATGGGTTTCTCAACTTCACTACGCCGTCTTTCAGCGTGCAGCTTGTGAAGGACTCGCAGACTCTGTACTCGCTCAAGACTAAAACCCAGGGCAACTCTACCGCGTTCGACTTCATTCCTGCGGACGTCATGGATCAACGCCAGTACGACGGAAACTACCACCTCGGAGACGTCACCTTTCGCGCTCGGACAGTCGGATCGACTACTTGGATTAGTGGCGACACAGCTGCTGCCCGCAAAAACGTCTCAGCGCTCCCAGCATCAGGAACGATTCTCGCTGCAGCTAATCTGCTTCCGACGCTGCCTGACGGTTCGCTCCTGAACATTACGCGGAGATGGGTTCTCGAGAACAATTCCTTCCAACTGTTGTTTGATGTCACAAACTCGCAGAAGAAGGCTGTGGAGATTGGCTCCCTTGGCGCGCCGCTCGAGTTCAACAATGTACGTTGTCATTCTAGATGCGAAATGCAGATCCAACGTTCACCGTCTTTGTAGATCTTCACGGGACGGACTGCCGCCGAGACCAACGAGCTCTGCAGTCTCTTTGATCCCTACATCGGTCAAGACGCCGGTTATGTTCAGGTCACTCCCCTGCTTGGAACGCTCCCGCCTCTCCTCGTCCTTCCCGTTGGTAAGTCCCCGCTAGAGGGCTGGCGCTTCCTCCCAGAAGACACCTCGCAGCCTCTCGGATACCAATCTCAGACGTTCGAGGCACTCTACGAATGGCAATTCCACAGTCTCGCGTACGCGGAGAACGAGTGGAAGAACGTCACCCCGTGGAATGCGCCGACATCCGCTACGCTGCAACCTGGGGAAACGCGGACGTATGGCTTCCGATTCGTACTCGCAGACTCCATTCGTGGTATCGAGTCTGCACTACAGGAGGCGAAACGTCCTGTGGCGGTCGGCATACCTGGCTATATCGTTCCTGCGGACCAGCAAGGAAAGCTGTTCCTCAGCTACACCTCTGCCGTCAAGTCCCTTTCTGTCAGCCCGGCGGGCGCTCTCTCCTGGACGAGCAACGCGGAAGCGAAGACGTCCGACTGGGTCGGGTACACAATAACTCCGCAGACGTGGGGTCGCTCCCGTCTCACGATTACCTACACCGACGACACCGTCCAGACTGTCCACTACTACGTGACTAAGGCCGCCGCACAGGCCATTGCCGATCTCGGGAATTTCCTGACGACCGAGTCCTGGTTCGACGACCCGACAGACCCGTTCCACCGCTCGCCGTCGGTGATCAGCTACGATCGCGAAGTCAACGCGGTTGTGAAGAACGATGAGCGTGCGTGGATTCCCGGCCTGAGCGACGAGGCAGGGGCGGGGTCGTGGCTCGCGGCGACGATGAAACAATTTGGGCAGCCAAATGCGGACGAGGTCGCGAAGCTTGAGAGGTTTGTGAACGAGACGCTGTGGGGATCCATACAGAACTTCAACGGTATGTCTCGCTTGAATTCGCAAGAGCTCCAGCTGATGCGCGTCTGCTACTCAGGTACCGTGAAGAAGGTATACTCGTTCGCGTTGTCTACGATTCAGGCAGCCAACTAACTTCGCTCTGCAGTCCGTTTTCTTCTACCAACCTGGCCTCGTGCCTGGTTACACTTATCCGTCGACGATCGACTGGACGCAATGGTGGTCGTGGAACCAAGCTGCATCGTACGCGACGGACCGTGCATACGATTATGTGCATGTCACCGCCGCATACTGGTCGCTGTACCGTGTCGCGCGTAACTACCCAGACATTGTCAAGACTCACACATGGGAGTGGTACATCAACCAGGCGGTTCTAACAGTGGCGACTATGACCGATGGGCAAGTGGGCTATGCAGATGATGGGTTGATGGAAGAGACGGTGATCATCTACCTTCTGAACGACTTAAAGAGAGAGGGCTTGGCGGCCAATGCTACTCTTGTGGAGAGCCGTATGCAAGCCCGCCAGAAAGTATGGGCTGGGGAGCAATTCCCGTAAGAGTCTTCGTGCGTTCGCTCCGACCAGTCTCTGATGCTGTTCGTATGCCAGCTTCGGCTCTGAGATGGCTTGGGACTCTACTGGTCAAGAAGGGGTGTATGGTTGGGCGACGTACTTCAATGACACTATTACTGCCATCAACTCCCTCAACTCTATCCTCGCATACCAGCCGACGGTCCCCCATTGGGGATACAATGGAAACGCACGTCGCTACTGGTGAGTCCCTTCGGCCATACCCTGTGAATTGGACTCACGATCCTCGGGCAGGGACAACATCTACGGGGGAAAGCTCCAGCGCGTTGAACGGCAAATTCACCACTATGGCAGCGGCCTGAATGCGATACCGCTCATCACGCAGTTCCGTTCTACGCCTGACGATTATTACCTCCTTCGCGTCGGTTTTGGTGGCCTCAGCGGGCCGCTCTCGAACATCGACCAAGGCGGTTTCGCATCCGCTTCCTTCCACTCGTTCGAGGACACGTTGAAGTGGGACGGCTATACGGGGGACTACGGCCCGAACTTTGTCGGGCACTCGCTGGAAATTGGGACGTACATCGTCAACCACCCGGATTTCGGTTGGCAGGCGTTCGGTGGGAATGTCGTTGCGACGACGCCTACCGTGAAAGTGCAGACGCGCGACTCACTGAGGCGGAGGGTGTTCGTCGCATCACTTGGAGCATGGTTATCGCTTGACGCGGGAGCATTCGAGGAGGTGGAGTACGATCCTGAGGGTAGGACGGTGACGCTAACTATTTTGCCGTCTTCGAGTGGCATCACATCTGCCGCAGCGGCGCCCAATGCTCGCCTGGTCGTGCAGAACACGGCTGATAACGGCATTGGAGTTCTGACGCCCGCCACGGACTTGTCGCAAGATGCCGGTGCTTGGGTTGTACCGTTCAAAAATGGTGTCGCTTCCATCAAACTGGGTTTGTGATATGTGTAGGGATCGCTTTTGGTTAGGAGATAATGGTGAACGATAGTTCAATCCATGATCAATAAGAATTCCGTTTCATAGAATGTCTATGCAAGGGGTACTGTATGGGAACGAGAAGAGCGGCGCAACTGGCGCCGCCGTGAAAAAGGAGATTTTTTAGAGGGAAAAAATCCTGAAGAAAGTGTGTAAGTAGAAGGGCATTAAAGATCGCGATTGAACTCACTCTTCGTGCAACTCCACGCCACCAACTAGGTTCGACTGCCCTTTGACGTCAAGGTCGCTAACTGCATTCCTCACAGCATCACCCAAACTTCCAGGCCCGCATGCCCCGACAAACACGCCTCTGCGCTCCCCACGATCAGAGATGGCATGCAATGTACGACCGACAACGTCGTGGACCAGGTGGTTTACCGGAGGGCGACCCGGTTCGAGAGCGAGGCCGGGCGAAAGAGCGTACTCTTTGAACTCGTGGTCAGATGTCACTGCACGCGTGTAGAAGACGGATATGGTGAGTTTGATGTCCAACGCGAGGGCCTGAGCGAGCATCGACGAGAAGGTCGGCAGAAGAGGCGTGAGGCAGTCGGGGTGGTGTACGGACCACACAAGCTCGATTATGCGAACGGTGTTAGATCCTGCTCGCGCGTACTGTAGAACCTCCTGGACGCCCGCGAGACCATACGAGATGCCGCTGCCGCCGACGACGTACATCGCACCTGATAAGCTGTGTGGCAATGTGTAGCCAGGACCGCCTGCGTCATACTAATCTTGAGCTGCCAGCCCTTGGAGGTGAAGGGGAAGACATACCGTAAGGGCCTTGGATGAGCACTTTCACATGACTTCCTGATTCTACTCCTTTTGTATTCGCCGCAGCGATTGCATGCAGAGCCTTGGTCCATCTCCCGCAATTCTTCGACAAGAGTACAAGACCCTCCGGGGCACCATGCGCCACTGTAGGTGCGGATGCGATAGTGTATGGGTGACTCTCCAGCCAGCCATAGAAGCCCATGCCCATGGAAAGGATGTGAACGCGGACGTGTTGACCCGCTCGCCAGCCGCCGTTGATGCTGGGTATGGTCAGCTCGGTCATACATATTTCGGGCAACGTCGTCACAGTCGCCGTGGCTATACGCGTTTTCAGGAGGCGCACGATACGGTCGACGCCGTAGAAGACTGCCCCGGCGATGACATATGGGACAGCCTGGCTCATGTGTAGGCTTACCTATACGCGGCGTTTGGGTTCGTCATTGAGACTGTATAGGGAATGAGAAGTACATACCGCGACGAGGAAGACGATGGAGGCAATGACGTGAGTGAATATGAACATATTGTAAAACTTCTGGCGGAACCACGCGAGAGAGAAGAGAAGGAGAATGTCGAGAAGAATGAGTGCCGTGAGGCCCCAAGCATATTGTGGCTGGGCGATGGTCCTCAACCAGCGACGCTCCCTCGTCCACAAGTAGACTGTGCGGGTATCAGCTTCATCCTCTTTGAAAGGCTGACCGACTTACTATAACCTATAGCGTGAACGTTCGCAGCAAGCACAAGGAGTCGCCCAGCAAAACGGTGAAGGTAGTTCAACTATAGAGGAAACAATTGGCGATCAGGTTGTCAACCTTAGAATTATCCGAGGAATGGCTGCCTACCTTATCATACGCGGTTCCCCACGCAACACTCAATACGTTATTCTTCGTCGCTAATACATACACGATCGGGATCTGCGACGCCGCGACCAGACCCGCACGCTGAGGATCCTTGAAGATCGAACTCTTGTACAGAGCCGCGAAGAGCAGTAGCCCGAAGTACAGTGCGCAGATGGCGACTCCGCCGGTGTGAATGCGCCCAATCATAGGATATCGGAGGATGCGCATCGCACCCGGGAATCGCGCCTGCCATGCTCTCATG
Source organism: Dichomitus squalens LYAD-421 SS1 (assembly GCF_000275845.1). Taxonomy (NCBI): domain Eukaryota; kingdom Fungi; phylum Basidiomycota; class Agaricomycetes; order Polyporales; family Polyporaceae; genus Dichomitus; species Dichomitus squalens. The sequence continues at coordinate 485,901 of NW_006766895.1, forward strand.
TGCAAAGGATTCCGGACTTGGACAGCCTTCTCGGACACTGCAGAGGACGGAGTGATGCCGCCTGATTGCGTATCGCGCGTGAGATTTTCCGAAGAAACAGTACCCCGAGGGTTACGGACGTGTCTGCGGGAGCCTTTGCGAGGTCTACACGTTAGGCCGAGGCGATGAGGTAACGAAGAAAGGGAAAATGGAGGCGTACGGAAGAAATGACCATCTAGCCAGCCACCGCCAGGGCCGAACCTCGCGACAGCGCGGGGGAGGGTGAAGAGGAAGAACGCTCCCGCAACGCAGATGATAACGATGTCGGCCCAGAACACGACGGAAGCGTCAAGGTCTTGCGGGCCTGCACGGCGGACGATAGCAGGTGGTGGCTCGGGAGAATACTGCCTGTCGAGAGACGAGGTTGGTTTCCACTGCATCTTGGCTTGAGGACGGGAAGGGATCTGAAATCTTGCTTGGCCAAGTTGTGGTCGAAAGGAGGACGCCTTACAGCCATTCAATTTGGGGGCGGAAAGTCGCACCTTCCCAGTCTTATATGTGTCCATGTTGCAGGGAGGACCAGAACGAAATCCAGACGGCGGCTGGCAGCACATCAGATGTTACGCGCAGTACGATCCATTCGGTCGATATCGTCATGTTGTGGCTGGCAGACCGATGACTAGCATACAAGGCAAATGGTGATTCCATGCTCAGTGATTCTTACCCGGCGAACCCGGCACTGTCAGAGCTGTGCAATGATCGTCGACGGCCCTCGTTGCCTTCATCCATGTATACTCTCCCGCGGACGGATATGTAGGTGCCGCACGGCATTCTTGCACTCGAGGGTCCCAATCTCGCTATGAATAGCCAGCCAGCGGCGGAACCAAAACATATATTCAGATCGCGACAACACACCTCGATCGTGACGTCATTGGGCAGATATGGGCAGTGACTGGACTGTACGGCGGATAGTAGGCCCTGAACACAGGCGGTATGCTAAAGGTACCTCTAACTTCTAAGAATGTCTATCTTCAACTAGTTGATCCTATTAGTCTATGGGCGTAAGAAAAATCATAAATAGTGCAAGCCACACGGGGCGTGGGCTATGCGTCTATTCACGGCTCACATCCCTATTGCGGAATGAATACGCTGCAATGTAGTGGAAGACGTAGATGTTACTCACCGTCCGAAGAACTTGACCTTGAGCCAGTCAGTAGCGACGAGAGTGCGATTCCTCATGGAGAACAGGGTGCTCAAGTAGGCGCTACGCCAGAAGAGGAAGGTCGCGACACCTCCAGTAGCCAACTGTGATGCCGCGTCAGCTCGAATTGAAATCAATATTCAGACCAGACCGATTGCCACCCACATTGCCATTGAAGAACGGCAAGTCCGCAATCGCCTTGTCACTCCCGATATACGCCAGTGAGCCCTGGTGCGAATACTTGAATGGCCGCAGCTTCTCCAGCTTCGCGAGACGTTTCTCGGCCTGCTCGCGCTCCTGCTTTTCAGCCTCGGGGGCCGCATCCAGCTCCTTGAGGCGGTACTCAAGATTGTCACGCTTCGCGAGCTGGCCGAGGACGCGCGCGAGGTACGCGCCCTGCTGCGACGCGACCTGCGCGGTGGGCGCATAAGTTGTTGCGGTGCAGTCTCCTACGGCGAAGATGCTGCCGTCCGTGCCAGCCATGCGCATGCACTCTGCGAAGCGCGTCAGTACCATGCTCACAGAGCCGTGGTGAGCGAAGAGGACGTACCGTCGACCGTGATTCCGCGTCTGTTGTTCTGCGCCTCGGGGAGCTTGGCCATGAGGTCGCGGGTCACCTTGCGGAGCGTGTTGCCGGCAGCCCAGACGACGAGCCCGCAGGGGACCTCGACGATGCTCTTGTCGGGCATCTGGAGGACGACGCTCTTCTCCTTGACCTCCTTGACCATTGTCTTCGTCAAGATATCTATTTTGGCCTCCTTGAACGTCGACTCAGTGTAGTCAATCAGCTGCTTGCTGAACGACGGCAGCACGGACGGAAGGGCCTCCACCAAGGTGATCCGGACGCTCTCCGCAAGTTCGGGGTACCACGAGCGCAAATCCTCCTCGAGGAAGTCGTGCAGCTCTCCGCTGAGCTCGACCCCAGTGGGACCACCGCCCACGACGACCATGTGGAGGAGACGCTTGACCTCGTCGGAGGTCTGGCCGGGGAACGCAGCGGACTCCATGCAGTCCATGAAGCGGCGCTGCATCTTCTCGGCGTCCTCGAGCTCCTTCATGAAACACGCGTGCTCTCGGACACCGGGGATGTTGAACGTCTGGACCTCGGCGCCGACGGCGAAGACGAGGTAGTCGTAGGGTATCGTCGTGTTGGAGACCGCGCCCTGGATCTCTGAGGTATCTGCGAAGGTGACGGTCTTGTTGACGGGCTGTGGGGATTGCATTCAGCTCCTGGGTAGGTGTGTGTGCGTTTGGAGGCAACGTACGTCGACATCTGTCGCTGACGCTTCTATGACCGTGACCTGACGCTTTTTGTGGCGCGTCACATACCGTGTCGCTGCGAAGGTGTCACTATTTGACGGGATGATGCTTCAAAGCTATTGCGACTCACGCTGCAAGATAGAGCGAGGCGATATTGTACCAACTGCAACGCTAGGCAAGAGCGGCGTGAAGAGAAAGTAGTTCTTGGGGCTGATAACAATCTACGGTCATGTCGTCATAAACTTGTACTCCTGCACAGCCACTTGAGCCAGCTCAAACCACTCACCACGTTATAGTCCTCCGTTTCCAATGAATTCAGCAGACTCGTAGCGCCCCAGCCACTGCCACAGATAACCAACGTCTTCTTGGAAGGGTCATGAGGAAGCTGAGGACCGGGCGTCTTATCCTTCTGAGCGTAGTAGTAGAACGCGCCTCCGCCAGCCAGGGTCACGAGGGTAATGCTACCGGTCGCCTGAAGAAAGCGCTTCCATAGTGACGGCCTGAACACAGGAGGCGGCGGTGGGGGCTAGACGTGCGCGAGCGGGACGCGGGAATGTCAGAACAGAAGGAATTGGCGAGACGAATAACCAAATGGAGCGATTCGCTCAGTCCAGCGATGATGATCGCAGACGTGGCCCGACGCAGAGTATATAAGAAAGAGCGACTCACTGCAGATGCGCTCGCCTCCGCCCCTGTTCCCGTGGACCGCAGCCTGAGCCTGGCTGGCGGGATACGTGTGATCGCGGACGGCCGCGATGCGGCCAGGCTTCGGCCGAGAACGCGCACTATTCGCGGGGTCAGTGTTCCGTTTCTTTTCCTTATGCTAGTTTCGTAAAGGGCATACCACGAGTGGCTTGCATGGCCGTTTTGTAGAAGATGGGCAGAGCCCTCTGGGGGTCGACGAAGGTGAAGAAACGGGGTGCGCGGTGAGTGTGCGCTGAGGTGGGAGGCGATGATGAAAGTTGTTCGGACGGCGCGCTACGGTTACTTTGGCGCCAGCCAGATTTCGAGGCGACGCCGACTTCTGCCGGAATTTCGGCAGCAATAAACGGCCTTATCTCTTTACACTCATGACGTCGTCATTCCAATCTATCTATTCTTTGTGTTTTTATCTCATCCCAGGCGGGCGACGTACCAGATAATGTTGCAAATGCTGTCAACGTTGCCTTCCGTCTATGTATGCTGCTGATCTATTCGAGCGTAGTCATAACTTATGGCTATGATCACTCCGCGTGTCGGCGCTAAGACTTATCTAATCTACGATCTACCAGGAGTATGATTTCCGATCTACTCGGACCGGAGTCATTCACCACAGTTCTTTGCGCTCGCCGTGCTGTACAGAACAACATCCAACCTCCAACTGCAGTATGTCTCGCTCGATTGCTTCATATTCTCTCGCATTGAAGTCGACACTGAACAGAGACCCCATCGCAGCTATCAGGGACTTGACAGCTTCACGTACCGCCGCCGTCTTTTCCCCATTCTACACTCAGAGGCGGCGCTCCCGCATCTGCGACACCAGTGCGTATGGTCCGATCTGAACCGGCGGTATGCTCACCTCTCGAACGACAGAAATACCTCGCCAATAGGGCCCAACGGGAATCTCATCTCACCCCTTCACCACCAGTAAACCGAACCCAAAATGGCGTCCGTCGACGTCGACGTCCGCAAGGTCTCCATCCTCGGCAAGGAGTCCATCCACTGCGGCTTCCACCTCGTTCCATACATTGTCAAGATCGTAACCGCAACACTGCCATCGTCGACGTATGTCCTCATCACAGACACCCATGTCGGCAGCCTCCACCTCCCTGCCTTCCAGACAGAGTTCAGTCGCGCGCAAACGAACTCGAGGTTTCTCAGTTACGTGGTTTCGCCTGGGGAGACGAGCAAGAGCCGGGAGGGCAAGGCGGAGATCGAGGACTTCCTTCTGTTGAACAAATGCACGCGCGACACCGTCATCCTCGCGCTTGGAGGAGGCGTCATCGGAGACTTAGTGGGCTTCGTTGCAGCAACCTTGTGAGTCCATATAGGGAACGCGTCATTTGTTTGGTATCTCAGCTGTGATGCAGCATGCGAGGTGTGCGCTTCGTGCAAATCCCGACAACACTACTGGCGATGGTCGATTCGAGCGTCGGAGGAAAGACTGCGATCGACACTCCCCACGGCAAGAACCTCATCGGCGCGTTCTGGCAACCCGAGTACATCTTCATCGATGCCGCGTTCCTCGAGACTCTGCCTGCGCGCGAGTTCTCGAATGGCATGGCGGAGGTTATCAAGGTATGTGTCCACGCTCGTTCATTAACCCTGTCCGGACCTGCATGAGTTCCCATCTGCCTTACGGCAGGCATTCGCTGTCTCTCGACTGGAGAAAAGTCAATAAAGAGGGGAGGCAGGAGGCAAACGCTCCCCGTTGTTCATAGACTTTTATTCAGAATAACTACGTTTTCACGAGTAATTTCCTTTGTGCCTCCCCTTTTCGTCGAATTTCTCGGGTCGAAGACATCCCAGTGCTTGTCGTGCCCGCGTCTCGAAATAGCGAGAGCGGCGCAACTATCGGAACACTGGTACGATGTAACGCGGCCAGCGTGTCTCAGTTGCATTTATTGGACACTGTTACCGAGGAGACGCGGCAGAAGCCCGACTCTCCCTCCGCGGAGGAGATTAGTGGTACGGTCGACTCACCCTCCCTCTCACAGACCGCCGCGATATGGAACGAGAAAGAATTTGCAGCACTCGAGTCGCGCGCCGCAGAGATCTTCGCCGCGATCCAGACGCCCTCCACCAACTTCGCCGGCCGCACCGAGTCCACGCGCTCCGCTGCGCAGGAGCTGCTCCTCTCCGTCATCGCCGGGTCCATCGGCGTCAAGGCGCACATCGTCACCATTGACGAGCGTGAGACCGGGCTCCGCAACCTGGTGAACTTCGGGCACACCATCGGACACGCGATTGAGGCGGTCCTCACTCCCGCGATGCTGCATGGAGAGTGCGTCGCCGTGGGCATGGTCCTCGAGGCAGAGGTTGCACGTTCGCTCGGCATTCTGAGTCAAGTGGCGGTTGGACGCCTCACACGCGTGCTCAAGGCGTACAATCTCCCCGTCTCGCTCTCGGACCCGCGGATCGCGAGCCTCCCCGCCGCGCGCGGGCTGTCCGTAACGAAGCTGCTGGACATTATGCGGATTGACAAGAAGAACAGCGGCGTGCAGAAGAAGATCGTCCTCCTCTCGCGCATCGGCGCGACGTACGAGCAGAAGGCCACAGTAGTCGACGACGCGGTCATTGCCAAGACACTCTCGGACGCCGTGAAGATTGTCCCGGGCACACCGAGCAAGAGCCCGATCCGGATGGCGACTCCCGGCAGCAAGAGTATCTCCAACCGTGCGCTGCTGCTCGCCGCTCTGGGCAGCGGCACGTGCCGGCTTAGGAACCTCCTGCACTCGGACGACACGCAGGTGATGATGAACGCCCTCGTCGAGCTCAAGGGCGCCACATTCGATTGGGAGGATGGAGGCGAGACGCTCGTCGTCTCCGGAGGCGGCGGTGCGCTCTCGGTCCCCAAAGACAACAAGGAAATCTACCTCGGGAACGCAGGCACTGCTGCGCGCTTCCTCACAACAGTCTGCACGCTTGTTGGGGCGGCGAAAGCGGAGCAGCGGACGATCATCACAGGCAACGCGCGGATGAAGCAGCGTCCGATCGGCCCCCTCGTCGAGGCGCTCCGCGCGAATGGCAGCACGATCGACTACGTTGAGTCCCAAGGCTGCTTGCCGCTATCTATCGCACCTGCAGGGCTCAAGGGCTCGCACATTCGCCTGGCGGCGAGCGTATCGAGCCAATACGTGTCTTCGATCCTGCTCTGCGCACCCTATGCAGCGGAACCAGTCACGCTCGAGCTCACGGGGGGCCAGGTCATCTCGCAGCCGTACATCGACATGACTATCGCGATGATGAAGACGTTCGGCATCGCCGTCGAGCGGCTTAGAGACTCCGAGACAGGCAAGCCCCTCGACGTGTACCGTATCCCCAAGGGCACCTACACGAACCCCGCCGTATACAACATTGAGAGCGACGCGAGCAGCGCGACGTACCCGCTGGCGATTGCGGCGATCACCGGGACGACGTGCACGATCGAGAACATCGGATATGGGTCGCTGCAGGGCGACGCGCGGTTCGCGAAGGAGGTGCTCGAGCCGATGGGATGCGAGGTTGTGCAGACGGAGACGGAAACGACGGTGACGGGCCCGCCGGTGGGACAACTGAGAGCGATTGGGCTAGTGGATATGGAGCCGATGACGGACGCGTTCCTGACGGCGAGCGTGCTTGCTGCTGTTGCGACGAGGCCGCCTAAAGACGGGAGGGTGTTGAAGGACGGGAGCAAGCCGACTACGACACGAATCATAGGGATTGCGAACCAGAGAGTTAAGGAGTGCAACCGTATCAAGGCGATGATCGATGAACTCGGTACGTCCGTCCATCTGCATTGTGCTAGTCACTTACTGATTGTTGATATTTAGCCAAGTTTGGCGTGGAAACCAGCGAACTGGATGATGGCTTGGAGGTGTACGGCAAGCCCCTTGTTGAACTCAAGGAGGGGGCTAGTATCCACTGCTACGACGATCACCGTGTCGCGATGGCGTTCAGTGTTTTGGGCAGTGTGGTCAAGGATACCATCATCGAGGAAAAGCGCTGTGTCGAGAAAACTTGGCCCAACTGGTGGGATGACCTTCTCAACAAGGTCAGGCACCACTCATAATGAAGCCATCATGGTTTGCTCACACTCACACTCGTTTCCCAGATCGGTCTCGATGTCGAAGGTGTTGAGCTCTCCTCTGTGCAGGGGCTCGCATCTGCTAGTCGTCCTGTAGAGGATAGCTCCCGGGCGTCGGTTATCTTGATTGGTATGCGTGGATCGGGCAAGACGTTCATTGGTGAACTTGCAGCGAACGCCCTCGGCTGGCAATTCATCGATGCCGACGTCGTCTTCGAGAAGAAGCATCCCATAGGCGTGCGCCAGTTCGTTCAGCAGAACGGTTGGCCTGCGTTCCGCGAGGAAGAGACGGCCATCCTGCAGGAGCTCCTCGCGCAGCATGGAGAAGGTCATGTGATCAGCCTTGGTGGAGGCATCGTCGAGACTCCCGCCGCCCGTGACTTGCTCAAGGCATACACCAAGAAGGGTCCTGTCGTTCACATCGTGCGCGAGATCGACGAAGTCATTACCTATCTTGGGGAGGAGACTGCACGCCCTGCGTACGGCGAGCCGGTCATTGACGTCTTCAAGCGTCGTGAGCCGTGGTTCGCCGAATGCTGCAGCCATGAGTTCGTCAACTACACCGGAGTGCTCAACTCTATCGAGGCGTCGGTGGAGGACGACTCGAAGTTGGCGCCTTCCGTCCTCAGCGTCCGCGACGAAGTCTTTCGTTTCTTCCAGCACATCACCGGATTGCAGCCCAACCTCGCACCGAATCTCACGAATGGGCGCAGGTCATACTTCCTATGTCTCACGTACCCCGATGTCACCCTCGCCCTACCTCACATCGAGAAGATGACCGCAGGTGTTGACGCGGTGGAGGTGCGCGTGGACCTGCTTCGTTCGTCTGAGGACTATGACAAGCTCGGTCCCTACATACCTCCAACCGCCTACGTCACAGAGCAAATTGCTGCGCTTAGGCATATGACAACTCTCCCCCTCATTTTCACGGTCCGAACGGCTTCTCAAGGCGGACAGTTCCCAGACCATGCCGAGAAGGAGGCGTTCGAGCTTTTCGTCACCGCCATCCGTCTGGGTGTAGAGTACATCGACGTTGAGATCTCGTGGTCGGAGAAGAACATTCGTAACCTCATTGCTGGCAAAGGTCACTCGCAGATCATAGCCTCGTGGCACGACTGGAGTGGGAACATGCGCTGGGACAGCAAGGCACTCGATGAGAAGTACGGCGTTGCGCGAGAGTACGGGGACATCGTCAAGATCGTCGGCAAGGCCAACCGCCTAGAGGACAATTTCGCTCTTCACAACTTCGTTTTACGCCAGCGGGCTACTTCCGATGCTAAACCTATCATCGCAATCAACATGGGCGTAGAGGGCCAGATGTCGCGCATCCTGAACTCAACTTTCAGCCCTGTCACCCATAACCTCTTGCCAACCAAGGCTGCTCCTGGCCAGCTGACGTTTGCCCAAATCCAGACGGCACTTCATCTACTGGGACAGCTCCCTGCGAAGAAGTTCTATCTCTTTGGCACCCCCATCGCGCACTCCATGTCGCCTACACTACACAACACCGCATTCGAGGTGCTCGGTCTCCCTCACAAGTACGAGCTATTCGAGACAGAGACCGTTGGTGACGAGATCAGGGCCGCCATCGCAGCACCTAACTTTGGCGGGGCATCTGTCACCATCCCTTTCAAGCGCGATATAATACCTCTCCTCGATCGGCTCTCTCCTGATGCTGAGGCGATCGGTGCCGTGAACACTGTCATCCCTGTACTTACGGCCGACGGCGCGGTTCAACTTGTTGGCGAGAACACGGACTGGCGCGGAATCACTCACAGCATCCGTCGTTCGCTTCCTCCAAGCGTCCTTAAGCCCGAGGCAGCGTTGATCATCGGCGCTGGGGGTACGTCTCGCGCGGCCATCTACGCTCTGTGGAAATTGGGCATAGAAACCATTTACCTCTTCAACCGCACTGCGAGCAGCGCGCATGCCCTGGTCAACGCCTTCCCAGATGTAAATATCAAGTTCATTGCTGCGCTCGGTGCCTGGCCGGATAACGGGCCTGCGCCGACAGTCATCGTTTCGACCGTCCCAGCCTCCGCCACATCGCTCGATTCCTCGAATAGCGATGCTATCCTCCTTACCAAGTCACTATTCTCAGCGCCTACCGGAGGCGTTGTCATCGACATGGCTTACAAGCCTGCGGAGACGCCGTTGCTCGTGCTGGCCAGGAATACGGGTGCCCAGTGGCGGAGAGTGAAGGGTGTTGAGGTACTGCTTGAACAGGGCTACCACCAATTCCACCTATGGACTGGACGCCAAGCTCCGAAGACCGTTGTCGCGGAGCGTGTGTGGACGGCTTACTCTTCTTGCTGATCATGCAGGGCCAGCGACAGCCCCATCTCGACATATTTAGCTACGATCTTGAGTAAAGAGCCGAACTGTGTTGTATACAAAATCAAATGTGTTGACGATCATCTGATTGGTTAGATGGCCGGGCTGTTCCCAATTATCGGACGAGAACATGGTGCTGGAAGTGGTAATCGAAGCGCCCAAAGGCCGCGCGACAGCGAAGCCTGCAAGCTGGAGACGAACTTGTTCTAACTGTTCACACTCAATGAGACACATGACTCTGCCTAAAAACTCAACATTTCACGAGTGAAAGAGACAATGAGCTACCATCGGGACTGGATGTGGCACTGTGGGTCCTGACATACCCAATCCGGGTAACGGCTCATGCGAGCTTCCGTTGTACACGGTACTGCCACTGTTCCTGGACCCCGAGTCAGATGATACTGTTGATGAATATGTACTTGCCTACTACAGTGATCGGTCTCGCTGAGAGGACACTGCACCAATCTGCAGATGCTCTCACAGACCAAGCCGGCGCAGTACGCTCACATATGCCCCGCAGACCGGGGCCCATCGACCGGCGACTGAGAGGCATAGCCAACCAGGGCAAAGCAATTATCGTGGCCCATAGAGTTTGAACATCCCGCTCATATCTGGAGACAAATGTGTATGTTAGCGGGTGCTCTGCTGACGTACCACCTGGTAGCGGTGCGATCGTAAATAAGCGCTGTGATATTCGACGAACTTTCGTTCCTACTATGGGTCCTAGTGCTTCTGCGTTACAATATCCCGCAGTCTTGAGGCCACTCTCTGACACTCCCTGGATGGATAATAGCTCAGAGGGAATAAATCGAGCCAACATCAGAGCACCAACGACGCCGATGACTCGAACTTCGGAGCAGGTGGGATGCTTCTATTCAGGATGTTTTACCTATGCCGCAAGCCGAAGCGCAATTCAGTATGAGATGGAGAATATCATGACCATGCACGAAATAGCTCATGACGTCTAACATTTTCCCCATCACAGGAACGCCCCGGCATGCTGGAGCCAAGTTCGCACACCTGTGGCGGGTCCCTATTCGGCAACACAAAAAACATGTAAAGTGGATCATCCCAATGCATCTCAACTGAAATATTTCCCGTTCAGAGAATGAGGAATTTCCTCACCACACACAGTCTCTCATACCAAGGCGCTTCCAGCCTGCCTCGACTTGTTGAGACGTGTCGAGAGCAGCTAACCCAACACAACGTCGTACCGCCGAAAAGAAGCGACATTCGCAGGGTTGTGCCAGTCGTGAAGACTCGTGAAGAAAGAGGACCACAAGTCGAACACAACTTGCAACGGTCCACCTCCGGGATTAAGCCTTCGGCCGACTGACTCCTCATGCACTAGTCGAAGGTGCCGCCTCATGGTAACAGACCACGCAGTCTGGCTTCGTGAGCCACTCTCGACAGTAGCCTGACGGCGACAGGAGGAGGAGGGGGACGGAGATATCCCCTCCCGACAAGCCCGTCCACACGCCAACGTGGCCTGCTGCCGAAAATAGCAATGTTGGAAGCAGAAGCAAGCCACTTACCTTATCGAACACGCATGGCCCTGTCAGCTGCTTGTTCTGCGAGCAGGTGCTGCAGGAACTGGAGGGAGACGGAGTGGCAGGTGGGCCGCAGTCAATGAGCACCGTCCCTTTTCCAAGACGCCGAATCTGCCATTCCGCACCAGAACTGCTCCAGAAAGAAGTTATCAAACAGAAGATTATAGACGACCCGACGGTGAACCTCGGCCAGTTCTTTTGTGGCTAAGAAAGAGCACATCACAGGAGATGTCATGAGCTAGGGCTGTCGCCCAAAGTGGTCGAGGAGTGCCTCGCACTTCTCGGTGCTATGCGGAGTTGAGGAGTGGGGTGTGCGTGTTGTCCGCATTAGGGGTATTCCGTCAACGTTATGGGGGAAATTATTATTCGTCCGGACGGAGAGCTGGCGTGTCTATGTCAGAAAGGGCGAGGGAGCTCGAGAAGGGGGACCCGGTCGACGGGACGGAGGAGAACGAGTTATCTCAATGTTGTTCGGACCGTAGAAGATCCATGAGGTTCACTGCTCCATGTGTGGAGAATTCTGTGACTCTATCGTTATCGCTCTCGGAATGGTAGAGAAACTGGAGCACAGCATGCGGGATGAACGTACAGAACTTACCCGCTATCCATTACCACTCAACTAACGGTGGCAGGACTAGCACTCCTAAGCCTGTCGGTCCCAACGATGGTGTACATAGTCCTCTTGTGATTGAATTAGAGGAATCACAAGGAACGAAATTGGAGAAGAGTCTTTGAACTGACCGTTTGACCAGATGTCGAGTTCTTACATCCGAGTAGCACAAATTGCGCAAGTATATGGCGTCTTCTCCGGTGCAGGTCGATCTCAGTAAGAAGACTGCGCGTCGCAACACCCTGAGGGCTCTCAAGTTGATCGAGAGCCAAGCGATGGCGGTGGTGTGATGAGGCCGATCCTTTGACAGCCGCGCACATGTGGTGTGGATGCAAGAGACTGTTGTCCGCCATCATACTAGGTGAACTGCCTTATCACCTCGGGAGGGGCCGAGATCGCTTGGCTGGATGTACGGGCAGATTCATGCGATGCCCGGCAGATACGAGCATCGGTAGTGGTTACCACCTGGTGTTACGGTGCTGCGAGTCCGGATTTAAACACCAGTCTGTCAGATACAATCTACCGTCTGGAAGCGACGGAATGATCGTCAATGTCATGTCGTTGTGGCACCTCAATACGCCTTCGAAGGCAATGCTGGCGCAACATGCGAGTAAGTGCCAGGTAGGGGTGGCGTATGGGCTTGAAAAGAATCAAGCGAGTGTGTCACCAAGATACATAACACTGTATTGCGGGCCCACAACTATGACCCTCGCAGAAGAATGCACTGCAAATAGAAGGTGTTTTGGGTATTGTATTGTCGGGGTTGATGGCATTGTCATACTCACGAAATTCGCGGAGGCTGCAACCCGCGCCAGATCTCAATACGACGCGTTCCATAGATGTGAACCTCGGATAGTGGGGATATTCTCGTACCGTTCCGATGTTTTATTCCTGGCCCTAATCAGTCCTGCACGGAACCACATCAGGAGGCAAAGTACATCCCGACGCCGTACCGCGTTATCTGATACAGAAAGAAGCAGGTGGCATCCTCGAGTGGTGACCTCGGCGAAAGTCTGAAACGTTCTGTAACGTTGTTCTATCTTGGCTGTCAGTGAAGCTTCCTCAGCGGCCCGCTGCGTAAAGCTGAGCGGGACGCCGTTACGGTGCTCATCGTCTATTCTCGTCGAATAGAAGCAGCCCTTCTCGTAACCGCTCCAGAAGAGTCGGTGTTATCGACCGAATGAGGGTGTTGACCACGTCGTGCTTGGCGTGCGCAGTCGTGCATGACTGCTTGCACGCAATGGAACTGCCGTCTCAAACTGTACCCTTGACAATTAGTGCACCATGAGAGTCAATCTCCGCGCGGTTCGGCAGGTCAGCATCGAGCGATGACCGAGATGCCCACGCAGTGTATGACGCTCTAAGCCCATTCTAAAACCACCCTGGTCCTGATCGTTGTTGGTAGCCGGGTTTGAGTCGAGGATGATACAGGCAGGAAGGGTACGAAGCGGCTGTCGAGGATGGTCGGTGCAAGGCGAGAGTGCTTAGTCGGTCAGTCGCCGCGGTTGTACGCCGGGCCTTCCCAATCAGGCTAGTGGTGACCGAGGAGACAGCCGCGGACCTTTCTCGCCAACGACCATCTCGCTCGACGGTCTCCTGACTGAACCAGGCTCTAGCACTCGGCGCATCTGTCCAGCTGGGCTTTACTCGAGGAACTTGAGGGGTTATAGTGCGTGGGTCGATGGCTGCGCTTACGTAGCAGCGGAAGGGACTCGATCTTCCGGCAACTCGTGGCGACTCCGATTGAGCCTCTCGTGCAGGGTCACCAGTACAACCGCACCAGGTCGACGAGTAGCCTCAACAGATATCATCATCATGACCTTCACCAATGTCATCTCCCTTCTGGATGAGACTCGACATTCAATCATCGAACATCTTGCCACTCTCGGCGCTGTGGGCCGCATCCTATTGGATGAGGTCAATTCGGCGGAATGATCACTTGCAGGAATCGAGTTCAGGACCCGGATAGAGGAGCCTGTATTTTCACGGCTATTCCTGCAGAAATTTCCGCTTCCAGCCGCAGCGCAGTCTCTTACGTGCTGAAGTCACGGATGAGGTGAGCTGTCGAATTCTGAATTCTTCCTCTCAGATTGTCACGGTCTCTTGGCGAGATCTCCGACTACCTGTCAAGCAGGATCATGTATGACGAGGATAGAATGGTGAAACCCGTCGGCTTCACGGCTATTCTGCCCTACCTCTTCTCTTCTATCCGTGACCAGACTGAGAAGGAGTAGGGCAGGTGGATTACGGGAAGTCATCTTATCAGATACACGGCAGCCCGCTCGAGCGAGGTGTTAGCGCCCAAAGATAAGACTGCAGCGCCATCATGATGTCGCCGAGCCCGTTACGAGGAGCTCGGAGCGAAACCATGCGACGTGTTGTTGCCGGCACCATGACCTCGTCGTATCTTCGCATTGTCCTATTTTTCGCGGCTCGCGCAATCTTGGGCGATATCGCGTTGTCGTCCGTCGTCCCGCCCTGACGCATGGTCTGGGCGCCCGCATCACACATTCAAACAACCGAAATTCCGATTATTTTTCGGGACGCTTCATTCAATATATGGCAGGGCGTCTCGGTCCTCGTACCGCAACCCTGGTTCGAAATTTTTCCTAGCGAGGCTGTCATCGTGAATGTCAAAGCATGACGAATACGGCCGTCAAGGACGATACGCTGCCATCAGCATAAGATAGGGTACGCCCGCAGCGGCTGTCTTTGTGGAGAATTCATTCATGTTAGTCATGTTAATCTCGCACATTGGGCGGGTTCAGAATCAGAGGTCGAGGACTCGGTGAGCCCATATGGGTTTTCGGGAAAGCACATGCGATCGCGAAATGTCTCAGCATGCGGCTGATCAAGACGCACTCCCGTGGCGTCATTGAGGAATTCGCACATCGCCCCGAGGACCCAGATCCATCCCGATGAGATCAAAGCCAGATTGTGCACTGTCCACGTTGGCGCTCTGCTTCTGAAGCGGGGGTTGTACGTCCAACCCATGTGGATCTGCTATCCTCCCAGCGTGGCGGTTCGTCGCTTCCTGCAGAAGATCGAAGTGTTTCTGCCTCAACCTTTGTAGCCATAGAAAGTGTTCCGTTCTCATCACTACCCCGTCTGCCCGATCTGCGATGAGGTGAGTGGTACTTATATTCGGGTGACGGGTAGTGAACGGCCTTCCAGGAATCCCTCACTGGCAATCCGCCTGCCTTCACTCCGGCACCAGCCCCAAAGATGAGCATCAAAGCGTCTCCCAGCTTGAATGCTTCTGCTCCTGCCGCTGTGTCTCACCCTGGCCCTGCTGGTTCAGCTGCTCCCGGCGGACCTGGTGGGCCTATGGTTCATGCCCCTAACCCCGACAGAGCGTTGCGCATCGCGCGAAACCATGCGTACGCCCACCAGATCTGGTGGCTCATTGCGAGCTTCATTGCGCTCATCATCATTTTCCAATTTCTGTCCTGGGCCGTGTCGAAGTGTTACTCGAGGAATACCCCCAAGGGGAAGAAGCCCGCCGACGCGGAAGCAGGCGCCTCTCCCATCCCCTCTCCTCGCCGGTTCTCACTACGCAACATCCCTACGGCGATAATCAACCTTTACCGTGTTGTTGCTTTCCGCTGGACGCTCGAAATTGGCCAGTCTTACACGCTCAACTTCGCGGAGGTGTTCATTACTGTTGCCTACATCGTCGCCCTCTTCACTTGGGAGTTCGTCAACAGTGAGCAGCTCGATCTTGGTGCCATCATGCCTCCGCGTGCTCATCGCATCTCAGCGACCGATACGCAAGGACAGAAGCTCGATATCAGCTACTGGGGCAGCCGCGCTGGTTCGCTGGCAGTAATCCAAACCCCCCTCATCACCGCGTTAGGAACAAAGAACAACGTCATTTCTTGTGAGTCGAAACATGATGTTCACATTGACGGGTGCAATGTCTGACAATCACACAACAGACATCACTGGCATCAGCTATGATAAGGTAGATTCCAGATTCCGACATTTGCCTGCAGCTACTCATCGTCAATGCCCGTTGGTAGCTCAACTACATTCATCGTATGACGGCTCGGGTCGTTTTTGTGCTACTCTGGGTACACGGAGGAGCCAAGGTAACGGCTATTTTGAACGCGTCCGTCTCTCAAGCCAAGCTGACATAACGTGGCTTGCAGCTTTCCCATTCCGTCCCTGAAGAATTTGATGAATGGTTCATCCGCATTGGTCTCACCGCCATCATCGCTTTCAGTATCCTTATTCTTGTCTCCCTCCGTCCAATTCGGGCGGAAGCCTACGAGGTGTTCTACTTCACACACTTCTTCATGGTGCTGTACGTGTAGATCTCTCGATGGACAGCCTCACACACTGACCAGCCATTCCGCTCCCAGGATCTTCCTTCTCGGCGGTTATTTCCACGCAAAGAAGGTTGACTTTGCCACCTATGTGTGGCCATCGTTCCTCATATGGGCTCTCGACCGCTTCATCCGGGTCGCTCGCGTCGTCTATTACAACCACCTCTACTTCGGCTTCAGCTCAAAGTCGGACCGCCTCGATGCCTCGGTCGAGCTTCTGTCGCCGCACTTCGTCCGCCTGCACATCAGCCGCCCGCCGCACTTCAATTGGACGCCCGGTCAGACTGCGTTCCTAGTTATGCCTACCGTCTCCGGAAACCCACTCGAGGCCCATCCGTTCACCATTGCCTCGGTTGACTCCCACTATCAACTGACGACGGCTGAAAAGCCCGATCTCGAGAAGAAGGCATCCTCCGATGCCGTAGACATCGCGCCGTACTGGAAGGAGCTCGTATTTCTGATCAACGTTCGGGAGGGCTTCACTAAGCGCCTCGCCGCCATCGCGCAGAAGGGTGAGAAGGTCAAGGTGCTCATCGACGGCCCGTACGGCTTCTCGCCGAACTTGGACAATGACGATATCGTCGTTTTCGTCGCCGGTGGCTCTGGCGTAACCTTCACGCTGTCGACCTTCCTTGGTGTTCTGAGCCACGTGCAGAACAAGAAGAGCAAGTGCCGCCGCATCGTCTGGGTTTGGACTATCCGCGAAGCCGGTATGTTCATCTGCTCTTCGAGCCGCCGTTAAAGATGTTGACCGTTTTTGCTCAGACCACATCGAGTGGGTGTCGAAGGCCCTCAGTAAAGCGCTTGAGCTCGCACCCAGCGACCTGGAGATCTCCATCCGCATCTATGTCACTGGTCGAAGCGCATCCAATGAGACTGTGCTCCGCCAGGTCAAGTCATGGAACGAAGACGACTCTATTCACTCTTCCGAGGGTACCACGGTCGGCAAGAGCCGTCCGCCTTCCCTCCTCAACTTCCCGGCTGTTCAGGTCAATCAAGGCCGCCCAGACATCCCAGCATTGTTGCACGACGAAGTTGACGCTACTACAGGCCGCATCTCTGTGACAGGTACGTCTCCACACGAACGTGCTGATATTCTTCGTTCATATTCGCTGACAACGTCTTCCTAGTATGTGGATCTCAGGGCATCGCGCGTGCGTGCCGTAAGGCCTTGCGTGTCCCGATCTCGACCGGCCTGAACGGCGGTCCGAGTGTTGTACTCCACGTTGAGTCGTTCGGATACGCGTAGTACCGTTACGACTTGTATGGACCCTTCTCCTAGACGATTTTCATAGATGATTTACGTGTTCTGCATGTATCACTAGTAGCTTCATATCCCACGTTACACGCACAATTTACGGCCTGTCGGAAGGCAGGAGAAAGAGCAGCGGATGAGATTCGCGTTTGGTTCGAGTTCAAATGGGGGCCCAGACAGTATATACAACGACCATCATGAACTGGAACCAAACTGCTTTGATCTAGCTAATCAGGTGCACGAGTATCCGCCGGGAGGCTGGCGTGCCTGTGGCGGAGCGCCGGAGGGAAAGCTTCTGAGGGCGGCGCTGCGGTTGAACGTGGTGCTCATTCTATTCGCTCGCTCGCCAGCTGATGCCGGAAAATTTGAACACGGCCGTTATCATCAGTCTATCTGAATAATGGTAACATACTCTCTACATAAAGAAAACCTTTGAGCATGTCTGTGCTGACGAACTTCACGTTGGGCAGGCTCAGTGTGTAGACGGGATCGCAATGTTCCGACGGAGGGACGATCGTGTAACCGGAGAATCGGGACACCTCGTCCTACGACACGTCGGCACCATCGTCATGGTCATATTAAAAACTGGTTGATCTCGTCTTGGTAGGTAATCCTTTACACAAAACATTCTCAGGCTTGCGGCCCGAGAGGCGAACTTGAAGGGGCACCACCAAAAGGGAGTCATCTAACGTTGTTGGTACCCATGACGCCAACAGTGGTCCATCGTCAGCGCAATCTCCAAGTGCGGAACATCCACGCCATGGCGTATGCGGCGGAGGTGTCAACGACTTATAGAAAGGTTTCGTAACGCTTCGGAAAGAGTGGACACACGTCACTACGCCATTTCGCAAGCATGGCACTGGCACTCAAGTGGTCTCACTTGCACCGCGACTATGCATCTCCTTCAATGCATCATCTAATAAGAGGTAGCTGCGTTTCAAAGTGTCGATTCGATTCGAATAATCTTTGACCTATAGCACGAGGCTCACCACGTCTTCGCCACGTTTCGCTTCCGGACCCACAGCAATGACGTTTGGGAGTCTGGACGTTGTTCAGGGAAGTACGGGTTCGTGGCTTCCAAGCTGATTTGTCACCTAGCTGGTAACCGACATGCGGTGGAATTGAATTGCCTCCCGAGGATCGTCAAGGCTAAGGTTGCACGTGGGCGTTTCCAGCATATAGTCATGCTCCTGCAATTTCTGGCACTAAGTTCTATCCAGGCAATCAGATACACTTCCTGCTCAAGGATTAGTGCTTGATTGGTATAGTACTAGCCGCAGGGCACATTTATGCTCCTAGGATGCTGGACGCAGTACCCGAAATGAAAGAAATTAAGTATGTAACCCCACGTTGACCTCTGCTCTCATGACACTCACCGTTTGTTCGTGGGAGATGTACTGTCGTCATCTGCCGTCTCAAAAGAGCTCACGATGACCGTCTGCTGGCCGCTCCAATTGTCGTACGAGTGTCTCGAGCCACGCCCTTTATCCGAAGTACATTTCCAGTGAGTATATATACTCGAAGACAACGGTCTGCTGCCTCTCCAGCGGCCGTCGACATTGCTCGCCATGCGAATTCCTGCCCTGTTGTTGATCGTCTCTTTGTTTGCATGCCTCTTCCGCTCAAGAGTGCGTGGAGAACAGTACCCCCTCTCCAGCCCTGAACCCACCGTTCAACTCGATAATGGGTCGGTCATTGGTCTCACCGATGACGATGGCCGGACCAACTCGTTCCGCGGCTTGAGGTATGCTAAGCCTCCGTGAGTGTGCTGTCATTTGAACGTCTGTTGCCCCACCACTCACTTTGGCCGTCACTACATTACTAGGGTCGCTGAATGGCGCTTCCAGAAGCCTCAAGCCATCGATAAATATACTGGAGTCACGGACGCAACGTCATTCGGAAACACCTGCTATAACGTCACTGATGGTGTTGCGGATCCCACTAAAATGCCGTCTTGGGTTACGCAGGAGATGAAGGATTTCCTGCAGGTCTTCAACCATCTTGCTCCAGGAATGACGTTCAGCGAGGACTGTGCGACCGTCTCCAGATTCTGACTGACCATCCCAAGCTGATGTGCCTGCAGGTCTGAATCTTGACGTGATTGTTCCCGCCACAGGTGTATCCCCAGGTCACAAACTTCCTGTAGTCGTGGTTAGTGACTTCGCAGAATCGTATTGGTTGGTTTACTGACCTGACGACTCGCAGTATATCCCGTTCTGTAAGCAGTCGTTCAGTTACAAGGAAGAGTGGACGTGGCTCACATGCCTATAGCTGCATTCATGTTCAGCGGCAGCACTGGGTCAGTATAGTATGTTCCTCTGATCGTGCGGCAGCGTCCGTTCAATTCGTTGTTAGTGTCGACGGAAGGAAAATGGTGAAACGGTCCATAGAACTGGGAGAGCCCATAATATTTGTTGCACTCAATCACCGGTTAGTCGATACGTCTGCGTCTTGAGTATGCTGACTGATCGTTTGATTTCAGCATGGGACGTAAGTGAATGTCATTACGACTGCACTAGTCATTCCTGAGACATAGTATCAAGCATTCGGCTTCCTCCCTGGACAAGAAGCGTTGGACAATAAGATCGGCAATTTGGGTCTCTATGATCGTCAGTAACAATAGAGCATAAGCGAGGTTCACTAACCCATAGTCGTATGCTATTACAGAACGCCAGGCACTTCGCTGGATCCACTCGTACATACCGCAATTTGGTGGCGATGAAGGCCGTGTGACCTTGTACGCTCGTCATATCCATCTCGTGAAGTCTCAGGTTCTGATATGGCACGACTCGTTCTTCAGACTCGGCCTGAGTGCGGGAGGCGTGTCCGCCGCATCGCACATGATCGCGAACAACGGCGACAGCGAGCAGCTCTACCACGGTGTCTGGGCCGAGTCCGGCGCCATCCAGCCGGTGGGCTGGATGAATGAGAGCTCAGCCCAGAGCACCTACTCCAACTTTGTGAAGGCCGTGTGCGGCGATGACGTCGATGTCAATCATGCCCTTCCATGCCTCAGGAACGCGTCGGTTGAAGCGATCAGAGAGGCAGCGAAGCAAGGGGCGTGGCAGCCTTTGGTGGATGGGGAATTCCTCAAAGATTATCCCCAGCACTTGCATTCTAGCGGCGCTGTGGCTCCTGTCCCTATTGTGGCCGGTGAGTACCAACGTAGTACTTTGATGCTTACATGGCTTAGCCCCACCATTCTCAGGGAATGCCAACGAGGAGGGGGCGCTGTTCGCTGCTGATTTCATTGCCCTACCCGGTCCATGGAATTACTCGTGAGTCATACACTCTTGCCTATATAATACGACATGCCTTATATCAACGTTCTTCCCCCACCGCATAGTACCGCTGAAGGCGTCAAAAACATCATCAAGCTGGTCTACTATCCCGATATCAGCGACAGCGACCTGAATATACTCGTACATGAGCGGTATCCTGACGACCCAGAACTTGGAGTTCCGTATGGCACAGGCGACAATTATCAACATGTGAAGGGTTGGAAGCGGTTGGCATCCTTGCTTGGAGATATCGCCACCGATGCTGTTCGGCGGAAGTTTGTTCAGACCCATAGCATGCACGGATACAACGACACCTGGTCTTATAGCAAGTGCTCATATATAGTACCTCTTCCTTCCTTTACTGAACGTTCGTTTGCAGTCTACCGACGACACAATATCACCGGCTTTGGATGCGTGAGTGTTGTCATAGAGGCCCTTACCAGGATTCTGTACTACCAACTCGCTGACCGTATGCCTACAGACACACGGCTCAGAGATCGACAACATGTATGAGGGCGGAGATATGGCAGACCGCCTGATTTGGTTCGCCAACAACTTCAATCCCAACCGCGATACGGCAATTGTAGAGTGGCCCAAGTACCAGTACGTGAGGCCCAACCCAAGCGAACCCAATCCTCCAGAGCCGACGCTACTCGAGTTTTCTGCCTCCAATACCCTCCGGCTCATTCCCGATACGTACCGAGAACATGCGTTAGAACTGGTGATGAGGTTGAATTCAGAGCACCCCTGGCCAGTCTAAGCTAGTCATCACGTTCGCCGGGTATATTGTAGAGGAGAAATGTGGCACGTTGTCGCTGTCGTTCCACGGTACTAGACTGTGACACATCCTGTGTCCCACCATATTTGTGGAAGCGCACAGTGCAAACAGCTTTATCAGACTCAATGATCCGTTGAACATGTCAATCTCCTCAGCTTATTCAAGGCTCCACATGATGTGCGATGAGGACGGGAACTGCATCGGTAGATGGATTTCGCGTTATAATCTCAGCAATTAGAGGCGCAATATCTACAAGACACGGGCCAATTAATACATTCATCGAGATGTCTCACTCCCGAGAAACAAAGGGAACTTAAAGACGCAGAATGTCAGTACGCCTTGCAAGGGGTTGAGCGGCGGGGGCCCCAACGGTGAATTGGTGAAGGATTGGATTTGCACTGATTTCGCAGATGTAGTCGGTCTGGTTTGGTTCGCAACCCTGAACACTGCATTCCCCTAGCGTTGTTGGTGAGTGTTCACTATTCCAGCGTTGTAGCGGGGAGCTGATAGGCCTGTCGAAGTTGACTATGTTCACCAATGCATCCACCCTGAACACTAGCTGCGACCTCCAGTCTAACCACGGTCCTCATCTGAGCTCTCTTCACTCCACGCCACGCATAGCCGACGAAGATGTCACCTTTCTTGAACGAATCAATCCTGCAAGTGTCCAGGCTTGGTGCCTGTCTAGAATAAATGAGTATCAGGTGCATAATCGCTTGGTTCTCATCAATCGCTCTCTACCCCCTGAGCTCCTCATGGGCATCTTTGCGCTTGTTCGACCAGAACTTGGCGAAGAACCGACATGCCCTTCCATTCTACTCGTCTGCCGGTATTGGCGGGAGCTGGTCCTACAAATCCCTCAGTTTTGGGCTAATCTAATCGCTCGCCGTACGAACCTACACGAGGCGACACACTCGAGGCGTGCAGCTATCCGCTCTGCGCTCGCACACACCAGGGAGCTGGCGCTCACGGTCTTCTGGGTTGGTCTCGAAGGGCGCGCGATGAAATTCTTCTCTCTCTATCTTCACAACGTCGTCTCTATCACGGTCTACGTCGATTTCTCCGATGTCACTCTTCTCAATCAGCTGCTCACCGACGAAAGGCTGTCAAGGCTTGCAGGCCTTTCTATAAATCTCATTCCCAACTCAACTTGGTCCATAGATAGGCAAGAGCCACCCACAGGATGGATTCCAGCTCTGCGAAGCGTCACACTCTCCCGTCTCAACACACTCAAAATCCCCCGGATTCACCTCAACGTGGAGGCAGAGTCGCCGTCCCTCCGGCACCTTTGCCTGACGACATGCGCATGCCATTTCCGAATCCAAGACTCCACTCGTCTCCTCGATGCGCTCGCACAATTCCCCAATCTCGCAACCCTCAGTTTACTCCACGCCCTACCTTCATGCGCTCACGCTAGTTTGTCGGATCCTCCCAGGCAGGTCGTGAAGCTACCTCGACTCGATATGCTGACCATAAAAGACGGCCCATGGGATGCATATGGTCTGCTCCGATGTCTCGAATATCCTTCACAGGCGTCTCTCTGCTCATCGTTCGAGACATCGGACGGCGGCTGTTGCAAGGGAACCTTTCCCTTTATCCATCGTCCCTTCGTACCCGTACATGAGATGGACACAAATTACGACGTGATCATCGATGATACCACAACGCTTCTCCGCGTGCAAGCATCCACTCATGGCCAGGCTCGGGTACGCGTCGATGTCCCCCAGCTCTCCGACTCCGGATGGAAGCGGTGCACAGACGTACTACCGCTGTTCGCGTTTGAAACCGTCACTACTCTGACACTCCAAGGGGACGACATATATGGGCATGTAGAACACTTGGATGCCATCCTGAAAACGTTTCCTCAGCTCCTGCATCTCTCGGACCAATCACTGGACGGCCGTTGTGGCCTATTGCATTTTCTTAGCAGGCGGATAGATCGGCACAAACGGGCCGTGCCCGTGCGGTGCCCCCGACTGGAGAGCCTTTCTTTCGTGATCGAACCCTATGCTCCCTGGAACTACAGAACCGACGCGGTAACGGGCTCCTGGGGCGACCCTCAGCAATATCCGTGGTCGATTCTTCCGGGTGACGACCCGTCCATAGGAGAGGACAGACATGCGAATCCGTCCAATCGTTACCGTGCCGTAGCAATCAAGTTGCTCGGCCGGATGATGGCGTGGGTCTGCGAGGAGCGAGCGCCTGATTGTGCGCCATTGAAGACCATTGGCGTCCATTCAGACTTCCTAGACCAGGATGGGTCATTACTGGTGCGTCTGCGGAAGAAATTCGAAGGGCTGGAATGCACCGTCAGCGTCTATCCTGCTAAGGACTTCCGATGGAGTAGAAACTAATTCTGGGCGTTTTGTCCGCTCTGATGACAGTCTTGGTACACGCACCAGTTTGCCACTTGAATACAAAAGTCCTTCGAACTCGATCATAACGTAACCCTATACATAGCATGATCGATCGCGAATACTCAAAACATGAGAACTGGTATTGCTAGAGGGATAGATACAGATCGGCACGGAACAAGGGGAACTAGGAGATACACAGCGCGGAAACATTAGCACACGACAGACAGAAACCAGACCCACCCCAGCACACACACACAGAGAACGAGCGACCAGAGACACCACAGCGCATCCCCCAGCAGACGAGCCACAAAGCCGCGCCAGGGCTCGGCCGCTTCCCCGCCCATCCCCCAACCCCCTGTGGAGCTATGGCGAGAGCGCGCTCGCCCCGCCAGCGGGCGTCCCGAGGTGGTAGAACCCGTTCGCCTGGTGGTCCAACGAGCCGAGGTCCGGCGACGCGAGGAGCGCGCTGATGTCCAGCTGGCCCGCGTCCGCGTTCAGGAACGCCATGATGTCCGCCGTCGACATCCCGCCCGCGCCCATGTCCGTCTGCATCAGGCTCCCCGCGTCCATGAACGGCGCCGACGCCATTCCGAACGGGCCTTGCGGCTGCGAAGGCGGCTGCGGCGGCACGCCGAACGCGGGCTGGGCGGCCGATGGGGGCTGAGGGCTGCCGAGGTGGTCGAGGAACGCGTCCGTGGGCTGGAAGTCCTCCGGGCTGCCGTGGTTGAGCGGGGAGTCGCCCGAACCCGCGGGCGAGCGCGCGTTCGACGACGCCTTTTTGCGCACCGGGCGGACCCACGGCGGGCGGCTGCTCGGTGGGGTAGACCCTGGGTCTGGCTGACGGGGAGCCGTCTCCAGAGGGATTTGCGTAACTATCGAGGCGGCAGACGTGTCAGTCCGGCACCAGGAAGACGACACAGAACGACAGCGGGCGGACGCACTTCTGCAGAACTCTTCCATGAGGTCACCTGACCGCTGCCCGCATATGTACCGGCCGCTGAAACGCCGCAGGAGTCCCACGCAGGACCGCAGGGCGTCCAGCGCGGGCGGGATGAGCGGCCGCAGCGAGTCGGAATGGCAGTTGAGCAGCATCGCGACGAGCGTGCGGCCTGCCGCGGTGAGCTGGTGGATCACATGCACCCCATCTGCGGACGCACAAAAAGCAACGAGCCGCGTCAGCCCCCGAAGAACACGACGCAGGACACGCCCGCACCGGAGAGCACGACTCACAGTAGGTCATCAGCCCCTTGGCCGCGATATGCAGGTGCGACGAGATGATCTGCAGCGCGCACGCGTGCGCCGCGCGCATCGCCTCGATCTCCGCCTCGTCCTGCTCCGCGTCCGGCACGTGGTTGTGCAGCCGCTCCGCGACCATCTCCGAGAAGCGGTGCCGGTGGATGAGCATGCGCACGTACTGCTCGACGCAGTGGATGCGCTCCGCCTGCGTCACGCGGAGCACGTCCCCGCTCGTCATCGTCTCGACCGAGTGCGCCCAGTGCGCGGGCAGCGCACGGCAGATCTCGTCCAGCAGCGCCTCCTCCTCCCGCAGCTCGAGCTTGCCCCGCCGGGGCCCGCTGCTCCCCGTCAGGACGGCCGCCGCGCGCGCGAGGAACGGCGAGCCGCCCTCCCCAGGGCTGGGGCGCGAGGGCGGGATGTCGAGGATGGCCTCGAGGACGACGAAGAGGCGCACGCAGCTCACGAACGCGCCCATCCGGCTCTCCGTCTCCTGCGGCTGGACGCCGACGCCCTCGCGCGTGATGAACTCGTCGTCGACGATCGCGGGCTCGCCCACGTCGCAGTCGCGCAGGCGCAGCAGCGGGGGCCGCCCGAAGTGCGCGGACGCCTGCTTGTCCCAGAGGTAGACGCACCAGAAGGTGCGCTTCCGGACCTCGTCCTCGACGGGGTCGAAGAGGTCGTAGTCGTCCGCGGAGCGGTGCAGGCCCGCGTCGAAGGAGAGCGTGATCGCCTCGGAGAGGAGCGCGAACGCTTTTGAGAGCCGCCCGAGGCCGACGGCGTACACGCCCGCGATGAGCACGGACTGGATCGTGTACATCGTGGGCTTGTCCGCGCCCGGGAGGAGGCGGAGGCGCGTGAGGAGGTCGAACCACTGCGTGCCTGCGCTGTTGCTGTCGTTCGGGTCCGCGCGCACGCGCAGGTCGTCGGTGTGCCGCGAGGAGAGGCAGCAGATCGCGACGATGAACGCGGCAAAGCCAGGCTCGCCCCATTTTCGGGGGTTGCCATAGTCCTGCGCACATTACGTCAGGTGGGTGCCACGGGGATAAGCACCAAAGACCGAAGGAAACCGAGACTCACGGCGAGGAAGCTCGGAACGTGGAGGAAGGGCATCAGGTAGTATGACGTCGAGAGGTAGCACTGCACGAGGCTACGACGCGCCCACCGCAAGTGAGCCTGGCTTGCCAAGGAGAAAGGCAACGGGGGATCCTCACCTGTCCATGAGTTCGGGGACGATGAACGAGGTGATCAGCTTCCAGATGTGCTCCGGGTTCGCTTCTGTACGCCGCGGCTGCCGGTCAGGGAACCAGGTGGACGGCTGCCCGTTCAGTCCTTTACAGCTTGGCTGGCCGATCGGCCGCTCCGGGTCAGGTTTCACGACAGCGTGTCGCTCAACAAGGAGGTCGAGGATGGGAAGCCCCGACGTCTCCCCTTGCCATCGCGTGTAGCCCTCGTCGTCAAAGTACATGTAGGACGAAGCGAGGGACATGCGCGACGTCTCCTCCCCAAACTGATCCACGCCGCCGCTCGACGACCCCATCCTGAAGCCCGAGCCCGGGCTCGCATTGCGCGAGCCGGGCTTGACGGGCCCGAAGAACGTCGACGGGTTGATCAGCGGGTACGCCGTCAGCGAAGGTGGGGGGACAGCCGTGGGGAAGATGTGCGTCGACGACGCGAACGACGCGTGCGGACTTGTACTTGGATCGACGGGCGACTGCGGTAGGCCAGCGCCGAGCGCACCGGCCCCCGCGAACACTTGCGGAGGGATGGCTTGGATCAGCGTCTCGAGCTGCTGCATGCGGTCTTCGAGCGTTGCTGCCCGCCTGTTGTTAGAAAGGGAACGTCAGCGCGCCCTCCTCTCAAAAGCCTCGCATCCAAGTATGTGAGGTCGCCCGTAGCTACAAGGTGGGGGGGGGGATCGACTATAAGTACGCATGAAACAAGCTACGTCCAGGATTAGATCTGCTCCATCCCATCCTTCAGGCTCAGGCACAGCATTGTGCTGAGAAACGCCAGATTTCGGTTATATGCTTAGCGGGAAGCCGATTCTGCTCGTCGCGTGGAAACATCGGCCCACAGACTACAGGTGGCGGACATAAAACGGAGCCGAAGATCCCTCGAAAGTATGAATGTATGGAGAGGGCTGGCCTAGGGGGACGACAGGAGACAACAAACGCGACCGCGAAAGGGTCGTTGCAGTCACTTGACAGTCATGACCCGGATATGTAAGACCACGCTTCGGATGCAACGGCCCCGGGCTCGCAAGCCCAAGAGACGAGGATACGGATGCACACAACAGGAACACGCAAAGCCGAGGGAGCGTACGGAGGGAAGAGACGGCGAATGCGTACTTTGATTTGTGCGGGTGCGTCCTCTTGCCCGGCTCCTCAAACGTGCACGCCGAGCTGGACGTGAGACACGACTGGCACGGGTGGCCCTCGTCGCACTTAATCCTGCGCCGGCTGTGTACACATCGCACATCGCACGGACAAAGGACAGGGCACCCGTCAGCCTCTGCAGCGAAGGGTCTACAGTGCCTTGTGTGCTCACCGACAACGGTCGCACGCTCTGGAAGAAGAGAGCACGGCGCTCGGTCAACGCTCTTCGTGCATGTGGGATCCGCGAGAAGAGGCGGCGCACCTGCTCAGCTTGAACCGCCGCTCCTTGAGTATCGAGCTCGTCTGGGACGGCTTCACGTCTGGCGCGGGCGACATCGAGGCGCCGTTCTGCTGCTCCGCCTGGGGCGTTGCGGCCTGATCAACGCTGCTGCCGGGCGAGTTGGAGGAGTCCATCGCAGCCATGCGACATATACGGTCGAAACGAGACAAGACGAGACGAGA
Organism: Dichomitus squalens LYAD-421 SS1; assembly: GCF_000275845.1. Classification (NCBI taxonomy): domain Eukaryota; kingdom Fungi; phylum Basidiomycota; class Agaricomycetes; order Polyporales; family Polyporaceae; genus Dichomitus; species Dichomitus squalens. The sequence continues at coordinate 513,672 of NW_006766895.1, forward strand.
TAGCCCAAGCAGTGATGTATAGTATAGTCAAGCGTCGGGCGAAGAACGAGTCAGGAAAGATCGGAAATCCAAGCGGTGCGAGAGCACTAGTAGCAGGTCACTGTGGGGCTCGCAACAAGTTTCGGACCTCTCTCGACCGACTCCGAATTTCCCTTCTCCCGCAAAGAGACGCCGGGCCACGAGCGGATGACTAATTTCCCTGCCGGAATTGCCCCCGCCATTCCATCCGGTCCCATATGCGCGCTTCTCGCCTTCTCCTCCGCCCAACCCCCCCGCCCCGTGACCGCTCTGACAGCTCAGAAGCACCGATCTCTGCCCGGCCCGCACCCAACGGCAACTCATAGCCCTCAGCGGCGGCGCGTGATAATGATATTTGCCGGCGGTTCGCTTAATTAGTGCGACGCGATTGCGATCGTATGCACACCTCCGCGGAGCGCTCCTCGTCGAATGGGATCGACTCGGTTGCGAGCTCAGTTTACAGGCCGTGTTTCCGACACCTGCTCAGCTGCCTTGGAGACAAAGGACTGGTCATGGGATACAACGTGCGCTGTGCTGTTGTCTTTTATAACCGCCTCCACCTTCGAAAGTGCCTCTGTCGTCAGGTAGTCGAGATGGTGAGTCGCCTCATCTAAGACAAGGAGGTGGGGAGATGATTCGAATGTCGCCAAAGCATACACGACTCGGACGCAAACCATCTGGCTCCCGCTAAGGGAGCGCAAGGGCTGGAGAGCATTGGCTCTGATCCTGTACTTGCCCAGGTGCGCACGACATGCTTGCTCCATGCACTCCAGATTCCTCTCCCTTATGAAGGAGAGAGCAGAGCAGAGATCTCAGCAGGGTACTGGTGGAGCTCGTTGACATGATACTGCGTGAAGTAGCCAATCTTTGCGGCAGGGTGTCAGGTGATCTTCCCTCTGGTGGGTGATAGCGCTCTATAGCTCTCCGATGAGGGCCTCTACGAACATCGTCTTCTCACTACGATTTGTCCTCATGCAAGGTGGTGTCAATGAATCAGCTGCGTCGCGAAAACCTCAATACCCCAGACTTGCGGGAGCGACCTTCAGGTAACCATGCATGGAAATCGAAGATATCATAAGAATAGACTTCTACGCTATGCGATATGATATAATATGTATGGACAGCCAATAGGCGGGGGGCGAGACGTAAATTACCGAGATGGAGTGATGGCACAGGTCTAGGTGTCTGGGCGCCAAGGGTGCTTCCCGAGAACATCATGTGATCCCCGGAGTCCGCCAGACTCCGGCAGACTCGCCGGACTCAACAGTCTCGATATTTTGAGAAGCACCGATCTCTGCCCGGCCCGCACCCAACGGCAACTCATAGCCCTCAGCGGCGGCGCGTGATAATGATATTTGCCGGCGGTTCGCTTAATTAGTGCGACGCGATTGCGATCGTATGCACACCTCCGCGGAGCGCTCCTCGTCGAATGGGATCGACTCGGTTGCGAGCTCAGTTTACGTGCAGTCGTCCCCTTGGTTCCTATCGCACGTCGCCGCTTGCTTGGCTGTAGGTCTAACTTAACCACAGCCGGCCTTATTAGGATCGGGTGCAACCGCTTGCTAGCTAGTGGGGGAACAAGGCCGCCCACGGGGTCACGAGCCTCCCGGACCGTCCCCACCAAGCGCGAAACCGGACCAGCGCGGGAGGACGCTCCTATCACGGACTGCACAGCCTCCCCCGCGTTTTAGCGACATCACAAAGACCAGCTGTTGTGCACTTCCAGTAGCCTGCGGGGGAACCGGCAAGTTATTTCGAGGCCTAGGCAAGGCGATTTTCGCACAGACAGAAATAGTGGGATGTATGCAACAGCAGCGACGATGGTATACTGCGCCTCCTCCAGCAAACGTACATGAAAACGACAGTGCGCGTACAGCTACTGCAATGGTGGTACAGACAACAGCAATGATACAAACAAGACATGAAAAGCACATACATCCGCATCGTAGATTCGCAGTCCTGGAACACAGAAAAGTGGTACAAGCGACAGTCGACGGTCGCCGAGGGTAGTTTGCGCCAGGATGGCGGAGGGTGGGTTGTTGCTTAGAACGGCAGAGGATTAGCCGCCGGCCGCGCTCAGAGGTCGCCCCGGTACCAGTCCACGGCGTTCTTCAGCTGCTCGAGCGTGATGAAAATCAGCATCGTCGTCGGCTGCAGCCGCGTCCACGCCGGCAGCCACCCCTTGAACATGAACATCGGGCCCTCGTTCTTCATGCTCAGCCGGATCATCCCCAGCGTCGACCGGCCCTCCGCGCCCGAGGCGGCCATGATCCGGCTCTTGAGCACGTCCGCGGGCGAGCACACCGTCGTCGCGACCGTGCCCGCGGCGAAGGACGCGGTCGTGTGCACGTAGATGTTGTCCTCGAAGTGGCCCGTCTTGAGGAGCTCGGCTTTGAAGAAGTCGTAGCTGTGGGTGGGTGCGCGCACAGGCGTGAGTGGGCGCGCGTCGAGGCGGCGGCGGCGGCAGCGGGAGGACGACTTACGAGGCCAGTTGGCTGGCGTTCATCAGGATCGCACGGAAGACGTTCGGGCCCACTCCACGCGCCAGCGACGACCAGCCTTCCTCCTTGACCATCTGTGAACACACGCACGCACACAAACACGAAGCGTGTCCTGTCAGATTGGCTCTGATGCGATCGAGCAAGCTCGCGGTCGAGAGCGTACCCGGTACAAGCCGTCCAGGCAGTTCTTGTAGTTCAGACGCTTCTCTGGCGGCTTGGCAAAGTCGGACTGGAGGCGGACCATGATCAATTCTGGGAAGCGCTGTCAGTGCCTTGTGCTCGAGGTAGAGTGCTTCAGGGCGAGACTTGCCTCCAGGGTTCCCGACGAAGCCCGCGATACCACCAGCTATAAAGGTCTAGGGTGAGCGGCCCCCCCTGCAAGAGACTCCTCTGCCTACGTACCCATGCTCCCCGCCAGCGCGAGCTTCCACGCCGGCGACTTGGCGTCTACAGCACATCCATTAGCGCTGGTCCCCCTCGCGCGCCCTGTCCCATCATCAACTGACGACACTCACCCGCGCCGATCAGCTTCTTGCTCTCGTCGTAGGCCCAGAAGCGGCAGATGGAGTACGTCATCTGCCTGAACCACGTGCCGGTGATGCCGTCGAAGAGGCCGAGGACGCCCGCCGTGCGCACCGTCTTCTTTATCGAGTTGATCATGCCCTTGTCGCCCGTCGCCTGCATGCGCACCTTCGTCAGGTCGAGCGGGCTTCACGAGATCGCCGCCCAGGATGCCAGAGTGAGTATGCAGTTGATGAGGGCGCGGAGATAGCGGAGACGTACTGGGTGATGGATGCTGCGATGGTCGCGGCGACACCTTTGATGCGCCCGGATGACATCACTCTCGCCGTTCGAGTGGGGGGAGTGCGTGTGGGGCGGACGTACCTCCAAGCCAGAACGGATAGGGCTGCTTCTTGTTGGTGGGGGCAGCGGCGAGGGCGGTCTGCGCGCCGTTCACGGGGATCTGGGCCGCGGGAGACTCTATTGGGGTGGACATGGTGAGGTGGAGCTGGGAGGGGGATGAGAGTTTAGGTGACGAGTATTGCCTGTCTAGCAGCTGTGGATGGCCAAGGTATCTTCTAAGCCTGCGAGCGTCCCAGGGGAAGTCTAGTGATGTCGCTGATGGTCGTCGTGCGTCCTGTGCGCGTCAGTCGAGCACAGCGAGGCCCAGTCGTACGAGCGTGAGGGGCGGGATTCGGCGTATGCGTGCGTGCGTGCGATGGGACGGGGACTATTATCTGGGGAATATCCGGCGGTATTTAGGAATGGGGGGTAAGCGTGCGAGGGGCGAGGCTGGGGATGCCCGGTTCGCACCGAGTGGTGAGAGCGTGAGGAGAGAAAGAGGAAGAGAGTCGCACGGCCCCCAGGGAGGATGTACAGGTGGCGAGCGAAGGGAAGGGCACGGAACGAGAGCCGCACGGCCAGCTGAGGCTGCTGAAGAGGGGGAGAGGACATCACCTGACGGAAGCGCGGCGGAAGCGTCATGCTATGCCCCTTGCGGCGGACGTCGCTCACTTGCACGGAACCCCGGTGGGTGTGGCCCCTGTCATGGGCACGCAGCAAACAAGAATCGGTGCAGATCCTCTGACTAGCGTTCCAGTTGATTAATGGCTTGATACACAGTCGTCGCCGGTGGACAGTCGGACAGTCGGCCGCGGGCAGAGATGCAGTCGACCGCAGGCAGAGATGCAGCCGGCCGACTCGAGAAGACAGAGGAGCAAGTCGCCGCAGGACGAGGGCTATGACGGAAGAGTACTTAGTGAATGCAGGGGGTCACCTGCTACCCCACCCCCTCGGCACTTTCCGCTGAGACACGATCATGTGACCCCGCGGGCCCTAGCGCGGATTTGTGGCTCGTCTCACGCCGCTGCCACCGTCGCCGCCAGTAATGTCTAGTTGGTCGGAGTTCGCGCCTGTGTCACACTCTGCCGCGCTGTGTCTGTCTTGTGCCAGTCTGTTGTGTGCAGGCTGAGTAGGATCCGCGCTCTGTATGTTCTAGTTTCCTTGCTTTCGTGGCTGACTTGTGTCTATCCTACTAGCAATAGTACCAGCCCTTGTCTTTTGAGTAGCCAATCATTCCGTGTGTTCCTCAGACTTCGCCGTATTCAAAGAACGCCTATACATCCAATCCGCAAACCGGTGAGCGTGCTGCGACTGTCGTCCGTGCAAACAAACCGCCCATGATTCGTCAAGATAGTATGTCCCTCCATCGGCAGTCCTTCGCAGGATAGACGCTGACGGAGCACCCCAGCCCTTCGAAGCTCTTCTCCAGACGGGCCAGTAACGACCCATCCCGCTCTATGTAGCAAGTCTGGACGGACGCCAATCCTGATGGTCTTCAATGGCGTACAATCAGACGCTCGCTCCTCGCAGACCCACGCCATCATCCGGCCGAGCAACTTGATTGCTACGGTAGGGTAACGATCCGACATATCATCATTTCTGTCCTCTTTCCAGGATGGATCATCTGCTGGGAGGATCGACCACGGATATCGCTGGCGGTCCCGGGCCTTTTTCGTGTCGATTATCGTGTAGTCCCACGGAGCATAGGGTTCGAACACGAAAGAAAGACTCTCTGGTCGGGGGCACCACACAATACTCGAAGCGTTGTACTGATCTATCCGCCTGCCAAGGAGAGGCAATAGCCCACAGCGGCCGTCCAGTGATCGATCCGAGAGATGCGAGAGCTCAGGAAACGCCTGCAGAATGTCGCCCAGGGGATTTTCATACGGGTTTCGATACGGACATCCATCCCCTTGGAGTGTCAGAGTAGTGACCGTTCCAAAGGCGGCGAACAGCGACAATACGTCTCGGCACCGCTCCAGTCCCCGGCGTTGCGGTACGTTGACAAGTAACCGAGCCTGGCCATCAGTGGACGCTTGCATGCGGAGAAGCCGGGTGGTATCTTCGATGATCACGTCGTAATTCGTGCCCGTCGCGTGTACGAAGGGGCGATAGCGACGGGGAAAGAATCCTCTCAACACTCGCCTTCCGGTGTCTCGAATGTTAAGTGGAGAGACGTCTCCGGCGGGTATTCGAGACGTTCCAGCAGACCGTATACCGCCCATGGGTCGTCTTCAATGACCAGCATGTCGAGCTGAGGTAGCTTCACGGCACGTCTGGCGGGATCCGACGAACTGCTAGCTTCGTCGAGTGGGGGTAGAGCGTGGACTAAAGTGAGAGTTTCGAGATTGGGGAATCGTGCGAGCGCACTGAGGAGACGAGTGCAGTCTTGGCTGAGTCTGCTGGAATGTGGCATGCGCATCTCGTCAGGCAAAGATGCCGGAGGGACGACGAGCCGGGATCCATCGTGTAGGTGGCTCTTGCTCATCTATGGGCCACGTTAACTCGGAGATGAGGTCGATAGAAAGGCATACGAGTCATGAGAGCCTTTCGTCGGTGAGCAGCTGATTAAGAAGAGTGACATCGGAGAACTCGATGGAGATCGTGATAGAGACGATGTTCTGAAGGTAAGAAGAGGAAAGCTCCGTCGCGCTCTGTTCAAGACCGATCCAGAAGACCGTGAGCGCCAGCTCCCTGGTGTGGGCGAGCGCAGAGCGGTTAGCTGCACGCCTCGAGTCTGTCGCCTCGTGTAGGTTCGTATGGCAAGCGATTAGATGAGCCCAGAACGGAGGGGTTCGTAAGACCAGCTCCCGCCAATACCGGCAGACGAGTAAGATGGAAGGGCATATCGGTTCTTCGCCAAGTTCTGGTTGAACAAGCGCACAGATGCTCATGAGGAGCTCAGGGGGTAGAGAGCGATGGACGGAAATTACGCGATTATGCGCTATGCTGAGGGCGCGAATTCGCTCCTGATACTCATGTATCTTAGATAGACACCAAGCCTGGACACCTTCAGGGTTGATTCGTTCAAGAAGGGTGGCATCTTCGTCGGCTATGCGTGGCATAGAGTAGAGAGCGCTCGGATGAGGACCGTGGTTAACCAGGGTGGATGTATTGGTAACCATAGTCAACTTTGACAGGCCTATCAGCTCCCCGCTACAACGCTGGAATAGTGAACACTCACCAACAACGCTTGGGGGATTAAGTGTTCAGGGTAGTGGGGGTGAAAGAGTGCGCGTTCAGGTTGCCATGAGGCCGGTGTCAGTACTCCAATCAATCGACGGCCCAAGTTGCGAACCAAACCGGACTATTGCATCTGCCAAATTGGTGCCAGTCCAAACCTTCCCTAATTCATTCCCCCCTTTACAAGGCATAGTTACATTGTGCGTCTTCAAGTTCCTGTTGTTTCTCAGCAGCGAGGTGTCTCAACGGATGAATTAGCTCGCTCGTGTCTTCTAGTTATCGCGCCTCTATAAACTGAGATAGAAGATGCGAGGTCCATCTATCAATGCAGTCTCGGTTAACATCGCGATGCACGACAACGACGTCCCGTCCTCGACGTACACTTGGAGACTTGAATGAGCTGATGAGATTGACATATTCAACGGATCGTCGCAAAATCAGGCTCGATATGACGGAAGAGCAAAGTTCGTCCGGGAAGGTGTCCTTTATATCCGACAAGGTGACAGTGGTCGGCGCTCCATTCAGAAGTGATGACGCCGGCCGAACGGTTTCAAAGGCAATCGAGGGAGAGGAATGCGCAGTGCGTCACTGCGGTAATACAGTTAGCTCGCGTGCATGACGAACAATGCATCCTGGACTCACCGCCTCTCAACTATCCTGTGGACCCTCGGCCGTGAGACAGAGCGCACTCGTTCATTACAGCGATCTCAGGGAGGAACATCCCCAGAGTGTCGCGCAGTCGCTGTTCAAACGAATGAAGCTCCCGTGGCTGCAGCACGGCTTCATAAATGCCACAGGACCCCCCGAAGGCGACAGAAAGCTTCTGAATCGGACCGCAGTGACCCGCCCTCTCGGTGAGACAGGTTCGGAGCATGCCACAAAGCGAGTCCTGCGAAGCCGTCATTCCACGATCGTCATCAACACCGCCTTCCCTGCTTTCGACCACTGCAGCGTCTGACGGCATGAGCTGAGTGGCCAATCCCGACCCCACACTGACGTCGTAAGGGAGCGTCCATGCGACTGTCAGGTGCGTCAGGTTCGGGCAAAGGAACTCGCCATTTGTCTGAGGCTTCCCTAGGAGAGGCACCACGTCCCTCGTAGTCGTGCTTGCGACACAGGTAAGATGCCGGAGCCGCGGTAGGCGGGGTATAAGAGTCGTCCAGTACTCCTTTGCATGACCCCATGTGCCCTCAGCGGTCAACGAAGTGAGCCCGCCGGCTGGCGCCAGCGCGTTCACGAGCTCGCTCGTAAAGGTGGAGACGATGTCGAGGCGACGTGCTGCCATAGAAAGCGTGACGGACACGGGGCGAACGCCGTCGCCATGTGTTTCCCAGCGAGCGGACCCGTCGAACGGCCAGACGCAAAGGGAGAGGCTCATCTCGGCACGTTGTGCATGAGATGCGTTGTTGATGCCGGGAGGGACTGGGACCATCATCGGCCCTCGAGTGAACTTGTAGGCGGGCTCGAGCACAAGCGAAGTCGTCGAAGGAAAGTCCAGGTGGCGTAGAAACATGTTGATATGGGCAGACATGTCCTGTATCTCGAGGTGGCGGAGCAGTGGGAGGCGAACAATCCTCGTCAACTCTGGTGCCGGTTCATTAAAGAAGCCTCGACCGCCATACTCCGATAAGCTGAAGGCGGTGCAGAGGGTCTCCAGGTTTGGGAAGTTCGCCAGAGCATCGTGGATAGAGCGCATAGAGGAGACAAAGTTGGATGTGGTGGGCAAAGAATGGACCGTCGCAAACTTGAGTTTTAGGTGGCGCAGCGACGTATGCGGGGCGAGCGGAGGATAGAAATGCGAACGCTCGAGCTGGAGGCTGTGAAGACTGGGGTAATGGGGAAAAGTCAAGGTCAAGGTAGGTCTGTTGCCGATCTGGTAACATTTGCGGATAGAAAGGTGTCTCAGACGGGGCATATGCCGCTGCAGGAGTCGTGTGACGTTCTCAAGTTCCAATACATGGAACGCCAACGCCAGAGAGGAGATACGATCAGCATATATTGTCAAAGTACTGACTGTCAGAGCGTTGCAGTGATCGAGGGAGAGAGTAAGGCTCTGAGGTGCCGATCGCGCAAGCTCCACGTTGAAACGATCCATGTGCCACAGGGGAGACCATGAAGATGCAGTGAGCGGAAAGCTCAAGAGATTAGCCCAGAACTGAGGTGTCTTGACGATCAGGTTACGCCAATACCTACAGACACGTAAGACGCGCAAGCTACGGCGGTGCGTCATGGCAGGGTGGATGTATGCGAAGATCTCCATGAGTAGCTCGGGAGGAAGGTATCGGTGTATCGGCGCGGCACTGTTGTACTCGTGGCGAAGCCCGCGTATCTTGCTCTTGATTTCGCAGACCGCATCGTAAGCAGCCGGAGCGAGATGTTTACGGATGAAGAATATATGGGTCTGATACTCGGCGGTTCTGGACAGGCACCATTCTTGAATTTCGTCGGGCGGGAGCTGTTTGTATGCGCTGTTATCCTGGGAAAAACTCCATGCATTCACATCGTACGGCATACCTGAAGTGAGGTCAGTGTAAACATCTATACCAGTCGACGCACCAAGGCAGACCAAATGAACACGTACTTCCTGCACCCTTGGAATCACGGACCACGCTTACTAGGCTATCTGGAACTGCAGGTAGGTACAAGTCACACAGATGGAAAAGTTCGTCCATGCCGTCCAGCAGCGTGTAAGAGAGGGGGGCAAGCAAGTGATAGCAGGTCGAAGAAACCGGCCACGGGCCTGCAGCCGCCACCGAATCAACTCGGAATAGCGCGCCGCACGGCCGGCCCGAAAATTAGCTCTGTAGGCGCCTTCGTGTGGGAGCTTAATGTACCCGATTCGCACCTCTTTTTTTTTTCCTCAAGCATTTGTATCCCGCGTACATAGTACAGGTGCGGCAGTATTTACCAGAAAGCCTCGCTGGATACCAGCGTCGTGTCGTTTCCCACCTAAGGGACCTGTTCAGTGACTTCTGGCCACACGGGTTGGGGGCGAGGGCAAAGCAGTGCTTCGCCCATGAGTTAGTGGGATTTCGAGGCCCCAATTCGCACCTCACAATTCACAATTCCCAATGATCACCGGTTCACCATTGAATATTGACAGCTAACATGCGATAGCATATACACAATATGGACAAGCGGTGTACTATTGCGAGATCAACAGCGCGACAACAGGGTGTCATCTTACGAACAATCTAGAGCGATCGTCGATGAGGCAATTCAAAGAGGTCTCAGAGGAGAACGGAATTCAGCACTACAGTCAAGATACACGTAATGAACTTGGTCGTGATCACGGAGGAATCACGTCGTTCCGGACCTGCCACGAACTTTGAGTCTCTTCCGGGACCATATCCGCCGATGGCGACATGCTCTGCATTTGGAGGGGTGTAGCGTCCGGCGCGGCTTGAGATGTTGCTGAAATTGTGATCAATGCTTGAGATCATAATCTGGAAGTATAAGATAACGATGAGCATACCGGGGAAGATTCCACCGCGAAATAGTGCGGCGGAGACGGCTTCTTCGAGCTCAGCACCAGCGTTTGAGGGCACTGTAGACCTCAGTCCGACACGTGGGGGATCGACAGAAGGACGCGTCATGTTCCCATAGTAGAACGCGACCAGCGTTCTATTGATTGTGAGTAGGCTCGGTTTTCCTTCATACGGCTGAAACAAATGGCTCACGACTTCAGGAACGGGTCACCGAGGCTCCAGCTGTACGAGAAACCATCGCTGCTAGGAGGGTCGGTTGACACCAGAGCTGGCCTACATCGCGCGTGTAAAGCTGGATAACCACTATTATGGTGAGATTTCCTTGGATGTGCAAAGTCGCGCGGGTCGACAGGGAAGCGGATGCCCCCAATCTCGAACGACAGAGTATGCGGTATCGAACAGTCGAACGTGTTGCCAAGGATGGAGATGATTTGTTCAACAACGTCTTGCGGACCGCGGATCAACGAGTTGCCCTAGAGGGATCATCAGGACGGTGTGCCAAGTAGACTCGCCACAGCGGGACGTACTGTGTCAATTAAGGCCGAAAGCGAGATCGAGGCTGGAGATAACATCGAACGAGGTAGCTTCGTGCCGTCCAAGTACACGTCATCCACAGGGATCTCCCATACCAGTGGATAGACCTCGTTAGGCGCGTCTGGAGGTGGAGGTAGACCTCCTTGACTCGGCGAATAGCTGCGGACCGGCACCCAAGTCAGATCCTCATCTGTCAAGCCGAAAGGAAGACCGCCCAGAGAGAGTGTGCCAGTGGTTTCGCTAAGGGAGAACGTGTCGCGCTGTAGACTAGTCACCACGAGGGGACGGGAGAGAATTTCCCAAGTCACGAGCCGAGTGAAAAAAGAGCCGAGGGTAGAGAACGAATCTGCAGGAGATGCAAAGGATTGCTGTGTTGTAACTCGACTTTTTTGACTACCAGAGGTGTGATCAGCGCGCCCTGTCGAGTCCGCGGACGATGAGCTGTGGTCCTGGCGAGCGGGGCTGTCTTCAGGAACGGCTACCCAGCGCTTGTATATAGGAGGGATGACCCTAGTCGTGTTGGACGAGAGAAGCTGGCGCCATATGACACTGATAGGAGGGAACCCCAGACCAAGTATTCCAGAAGACCCAGTTTGCAGTACGGTAGTGTTTGTGTCGACGATAGCAGCAAAGTATTGATCTGGTATAGACATTCCAGCTACGCCGACAGTAGCTGTACCTATGGGCCCAGTGGCATGAGTCCCGGTACGCGAGTCACCATAGAGCAATTGTACGTCTTGACCAGCCGGAGTGAGGTCGGCGTGCGGATAGAGCGGAACATTGGCTTGTACGCAGCTGTCGCCACACTGGTCCGTGACAACCCAAAGGTCAGCGGAGCCGGTATCTGTGCTGAGCGATTGGAGACGGATGCAATAGGGGATACAGGCGACATACCAAGCAAGAGAGGCACGAAGGTTTCCCCGACTTGCACCAAGACATTGTAAGTGCTAGTGGGTGTTATGGACGCTACCCTGCGCATACACATGAGTACTCACATATCCAAAACGTCTCCGAGGCCGACACGAGAGGCTTGTCCACTCCTTTTCTTAGAGCGTTGGGCATTGCCGACGGATAGGCAGATGTAAGACATGTCCTCCGGTTTCTTCGGTATTGGGACGAGACAACGAAGTCGACGCTAAGAGCCATAGCGCTAGCAAGGATAGAATTGAGAGAGAACGAGCCATATGCACAGCTCTAGTGTAGTGTCCAGAAGTTTATATGAGGTGGAAGTGGGAAGAACAGTGATCACCAGCCACGAACCCAACGCGCATGTACCGCTTGATGCAAGATCCTGTACAAACTGATATTTACGCCCGAAGGTCAATAACACATATGCCCCATGGCTGAGTTGGTTACAGCGTCCGACTGTTACTTACGACTTGTTTCCCGAGTCGGGGTCAATCGGAAGGTCGTGAGTTCGAGCCTCACTGGGGCAGTCTCTTTTTGCCTGTGCTGGTATGTTGTGTCGAGCACAGTCCTTTGACTCCGCACCCCAGAGCTGATTTGATGACGAAACATTTCCAGGGCAAATTGCAGCACTGGAATATGGCTATATCTTAGCTGTACAAGAGGTCTGGCAGCGCATGTCACTCATGTACCGGAGTCCCAACCTCATCTATCGGTTGGTGATTAGGTATGCATTGAAGGTCCCGGTGGCATACCACAGAAAGCAAGGTGATCCAAGTGTGCTATCATATCTTGCTTTCCACCCAACCCATCTGTTCACTAGGAAGCTACATCGATTGGGGTCGCGTAATTAGGCGGCTTAACATAGTATTCAACAAGTTCGACATATGGTAACGGAGGACAAGGCTACACACAACAAAATCTGAGATGTCGTTACAAGATACATAGAGGACATCAATAATCGCAGTTCAGAAGCCGACGAACGAAGATTCGTCAATATAATAGTTGCTTCAGAAGATAAACTTCAAGGTCGTGTCCTAGTGGATTGCGTGTTAAGGCAACGAAAATGAGCACATTGACCGTTGACGTACAATGCGATGGGAGCTGGATAGCTGAGGCTTCTGGCTGTAATTCTTCTTCAGGATAGTCCGGACAGAGCGCAACAGCTCCTGGTATGTCTGGCTCGGGTTTTGCTCTGAGCGTACAGGCCGTGACTGTCAATCAAAGCTGGAAGAGCACCGAGAAGCGACGACTTACTCAACGAAGCCATGAACGCCTGCATGACATCGTAGAAGTTCATTGTCAGATGATTCATCGACAAGGATCATAAGGCCAGAAAAACACACATAGCTCATGGCACCCGTAGCGACACCTGCCTCCCAAGTGTCCGCGCTGGTTTGCGAGTCCTTGCATCCGCTCCATGTGATCTGCGCGCGCTATCATTAACACACTCACAATAGCGAGGGTACTGTCGATGTAGACACATACGACGTCAGCCGGAGTGGACTTTGCGTCGAACCACCTCTTGGTCACTTGACTTCCCTTCACGCGCCCGTCGGACGAGTACTGCGCGCGCATGTGCATGAGATCCGAAGAAATCCTCCTGTGTGAGGAGAGCGTACCAAGTAAGGAAGATCTGTTGCATCGCTTGAGTTTCATGTGTCCTGGCAAACCACAAATGCACTCACCAAGCACAGATCCGGAGTGGCATGACTGCAGGTAAAAGGTAAGCATCGGAACGCCAAGGGCAAGGTCATCCTACATACGTCAAAAAGCGCCTGTTGGTCATGGAACATCAGCGTCGGAACTTACGTCAAGACATTATGCGCCAGGCTCACCGTCAATCGGCATCCAGGCGGCAGTTTCTTCACCATAATGGTATGCATCAACTGTCAAGATAAGCGTCAGAAGACGCAATAACAGTCACGATGGGATGGCGGGCGTACATCATCGGAAATGTATCCTGCTTTCTTGAAGTCTAGAGGGAAGATGACTGGTCGCGTTGCTGGGTGAGATAAGCTGGCCACATGGACAAGCAGACGTTACTGACTTTCATCGTAGCCGTCGACTTCATCACCGTCTTTGTCCTTCACTTGACCACCATGTCCTGAGTCTAGCTCCAAGATGAGACGTGTATGAGACGGCATGCTCGGAGAAGAAACCTACAGTGGAAGAAGAGAGAATCGTGAGGATGCGCGCCCGTGACGAGCCAATGCATTGCATCGAGTATGTTCAACTTTGTCGGACGCCGGCGAGGGTCCGTGGCATCGTCCGTCAGCATGACGATGTCGTCAGGCTTGTAACCATGACCTGTGAAGCCACTATTAGGAGGAGACGTGTCGACCGGAGGACGCTCAAGGACGAACGAAGAAGGAAACGCTCCACGTTCCGCGCGTCATTCACACAGCCATGTAGCTCGTTAGGTAGGCCCGCGTAGTTGATGCCAATCTAGAAGACTCCTAAGTCAGTCACCTTGTCTCCTGGGAATCATTGTCTAGAGCCGTACACAGAGCGCCTTCCTCTTCCCCGTACACTTCGAGTATTGGAAGGTGTGCTCTCTCCCTGGCCCCGAGGACGACATCGGCAGCAGATGCTGGACAGGATCTGCATGTGGTCGATGCGGTTCTGTGGCAACCAAATCCGCTCAATCAACTACTGCACCCGCATGATCGAGAGATCTCACGGCTTACTGCTAGACGTCTTCTGAGGCTTGGAGCTCTGATGCACCACGACGGCTGCGGGACTACTACTGTGATGCACAACGACGGCGGGTCTGGCAGGTTGGCTGTGGCTATGACTATGCGAATGCGAGTGGTGCCGATGGCTGCTATAGTGGGTGTGAACTGTATAGCCGGATGAGCCATACCCAGGCCCGCGCGGCATGCTCACTGGCTCGCGCGGCACTGGAGCGGGACCATTTGGGACAACCCAGGGCCTGGATGACCCAACATTACTATACGGCGTGTATGGAACGCAGATTATGCACGTACCCCGGGTCGTTGGAACGCCTATCCGTTGAGAAAATATCAGCGCAATATAGAGAAAGTGAGGCCACGGAACATACGTTACAGAACCGAAGGTTCCGGCATAGCTTGCGGCGGTGTCAGACACAGCAGAACCAATTGGCATGAAAGGCGCCGGTGCAGGCGCGGATGAAGGGAAGCCGTAGCCACTTGGGCTAACCCAGAAATACGGTGCGCACATAAGTACAAGCTGATGGCAAGTTGCGCGTAGGGGGGTAGACTCACGCAGAAGGGAACCTATATAAGACAGCGGTCAGCCGAAGAGGGGCCGTCAGAATGCAGAGAACACCTACGGGGGCGCTGGGGACAACCCGCGCGACCTCTGTTGATGGACTGGGTAGGGAAGGGAGCTCTGCCCGTTAGCTGCACTTCCACTGAAATCCCACATCATCTTGACTGGGGTGGCTTCGGTTTACGTCTTTAGGATAATATGCTGCGGAGCGACACGGAGACGTGGAGCGGACGAGAGAGGATATGGTATGCAGTGCCGAGGCAAAAGATGGCAGGAAGCTTATAAGGCGGCATGCGGCGCTACCGCAGAAACAGCGGGTGTGTGAGTAACGTCGACTCCTTGGCACTGGGCAGATATGGAGACGTCAGAACTCAATGCCGAAGTATCCGGCGCCGGAGTGGGTTCCTGGGCGGTGACTCGCCCCGACATTGGCTCGCGTCTCGAGACCGCAAGGCTGTCCAGCTAACGGAACCAAGTATGGATAGAATCGGACACGTGGGCTTCCTTCAATATTTATGAAGGCAGTAGGACTTACTATTCCGTTACGGAGGAATAGATTCTGGTGAGAAGCTTGCTCATGTTCAGAGCCGGAGGCGTATGTTCCTTATGGCCTACCAACATTGACGCGGTGGAGATACAAGGCGCGTAAGTGGCGGTCCTGGTTTGACCTCTAGGCGCTCAATGGTCTCCGTTCGCTTGGTGCGATGAACCGTGCATTATATCTATAATCACATGTAGGATAGCTTCCTATGCAAAGGCCCGGAAACTCTCACCAGAATTTGCCCCTCTTCTCCATTCAGCATAGGCACTCTCCTAATAAGACACTGTGGACAATGCTACTGATGTCATTATGCATATAAATCACGTTAATGATGTTCTACTTGTAAATGTTCCAAGGAATGTGGCCTCCACCCCAGAAAATGGATAGCGAATGAATGGCGGGCTGTAACAACAGTGGGCGAAAGATCGAATCGAAAGCAGCAATACAAGCATTCATAAATAAAGCGAAGATGAACAATAAAAGAATCCAGCAGTCATATACGCAAACGCAAACGCATCGTGAACCCTATACGACGCACGTCGCCTCAGAGCTAAATGGCATGGGTGGATCCGGGAGGGCTAGTGGTAGCAACACGTGGACTAATATCACACAACGGGCAGCAACAGCCGCTGAATACGACGAAGACTGACCCTACACACCTTCTCAGGCTCTACCTATAGCGCATGGGGGCCCGAGTACGAGTACGTACTACTCCGCCATGACTCCTCTTGCTGGTGTGAGGGTTCAACGCCGGTAGGGGTGTACGCATCGTAGGCGTAGGCATCGTCTACGCCGGGGTCGTCATGTGCAGTCACGAACGAGTCCTCCGTTGCCATCGGAGTATGAATGGCGTACGCGGAGGGAGGTGGATCGCCGGGATGGGCGGCCCACTGTTCTTGTGGTGGCGACCGTACGCGCATTTCGTACTGCTCCGCATGCGATGTTGCACGCGGTGAGCGCTGCCCAGGGACTTGCAAAGACGCAGAAGGTGGTGGTGATAAGTATGTGGGGGAGGTTGGAGGTTGGTTGTAGGAGACGCTGGAGTGGGACACCGCTGACATAGGAGGCTCGGTGCCACCGTATTGGCTTCGGGTATAGTGGTATCGGTTCGATTCTGGTAGCGGAGAGGGCGGGGGAATGTTGGAAGCGGAGTAGTAGGAGAGTCTCTGGAGGGATGGGCTGGCATTATATTGTGCCCGGGCGGACGGAGTCGGTGAAGCTATCGGGGATCGTTTCGACTCGTGTAAGTCTGGTGCTATCCTCTCGGGTCGAGGAGACTCCCCAGCCATGAGGGGAGCGGTAGGACGAGGAGAACCATCAGACATGGGTGTGCGCGAAGTAGGCGGTGTGTACGTCAAGGGAGTTCCATATTCGTCGTCCGGCTGGCTGATCTCCGACTCGGACCGAATATGAGGCTGGTGGAACATAGGCGTCTGCTCGAGTTTGGCTTGCTTCTTGCGATTGCGCCTGTGCTGGATACCCAGACGATCCTTCAGATCACCGAGTACCCACATCTCGCGCACGATATCCTTGTCGAGAGGCCAATACGTGCTCTTGAAGAATTTGACCAAGAAGCGAGGGCCTGCAAGTGCATGAGCGCTGGGCACAATCCACGATATGGCATACTCACCGAGGGCGATGACGACGGAAACGAGGACAGCGGTCCAGAAAGTAAGCTCGCCGAACAGGATCACGACCTCATCTATGAAGTCGATACTCTCGAACAAAGAGTAGATAGCGATCCAGGCCAACATCACTACGGAAGAACCAACGACGATGACCCATGTTATGACGGTCCAGCTAGACATGGGAAGCTTCAGCACACTTGAGCAGAGAGCGCAAGAGAAAAACTGACTAGTGAGTATTCATCCCCACATAGGTGTTAGCGCATATGATAGCAGCCACGGAGACCGTAGTGCCGAAGTCGGCAAGCGACTCAATCGTCTTCCCGTTCCATGAGATGGCGAGGCCAAGAGTCCAGGTGAAGTACGGGATGAAGAATACGACAGCGGACTGATAGAGACCATCCAGCATGTACATCCAGAACTTGAGTCGAGTGTACTCGAGACCCCGGATACCCCGGATGTACAGTTGAGGGAATGCGAGCGCAGCCTTGGCGTTGAGATCCTGATCGAATGCTGAAACCAGAAATCAGCCAGGGAGAGGAGTAAAAACGAACGGCCGTCTTACCTCCGAGGGCTATGACTGGCAACGACGTGAACACCAGATTATAGAGCAGTATGAATGTATACTGGTAAAGGTACGTCGCGTCGAAACTATTGAAGATCATGAACCAGAACATCGCGAAGGTCCAGATAACGTTCTGCATAGTCTTCAGCACGAAGTCTCGCTGCTAATCTTCAGAGGCGCTTACCTTGTAGAAGAAGTTAGCATGCATGTCTGCAACGCGCTGGTATGACCAACGGCCGTGAACAAGCAGCAGCTTCGTCAGGAACCGGAATTGACCGAACGCATAGTCAGCGGACATAGCAGCCTGCGAACCCTCGTGCCCAAGGAGACCACAGCCGATATTCGCCTCCTGAATCATCGCAACGTCGTTCGCACCGTCGCCAATCGACAGCGTCATGGCATTCCGACCCTCTTTCACCTAGAAAGACTCCGAGTTAAACAATGTTCACGGACAGGCACCAGGGATTTCTCATAACGCACCAGGTTGACAACCATCGCCTTCTGCGCGGGGGACACACGACAGCAGACGACAGTTTCACATTGGGTCGACAGCGTGAGGAAGAGTTGCTTAAGCTCGGGGCTGAGCGCATGACGCAAGGTGTCACCGTCGATGACAACCGCGAAAGCGGCCTGAGCACCGGGGACGAATCCGCGTCGGTTCAGGCTCAACGACGGCGGGCCCAACACAGAGGCAATCTTGTTCAAACCGCCTTCGATCTGCAGCCGTGCAGCCTCCGAAGTCTCCGCAGACAAGATCATGATCTCCATGTCGCTCTTGAGCAGGTTACAGCTGAAACCTATTGAACGACACAATCAGCACCTCAGCAGGTGGACGTTGACCCGGACACCATTCAGAACTCACCGATCTCAATGGCCGTCTGCACTTTGTCGCCTAATGGGCGCAAGAAGAACAAAAATCAGCATAATGCCAACCCGATGACTTTCGCCCTGACATACCTGTCAAGATCCAGAGCTTTATACCCGCCTGATGGAGCGTCTCAATAGCCTCCGGTACGCCCTCCTGCAGCTTGTCCTCCAACGCCGTCGCCCCGAGGATCCTCAGCGAATGCTCGACCAGTTCGTTCGCCTTGTCAATCTCCTCATCTCGATCGGTGATCGAGTTGGTCGCCGCCTCGTACACACGCACCCAATCCATATACTCCTGCTCAGACATCACCCTCGACGCAATACACAGCGTCCGAAGACCCCCGTTGGCGAACGCCTCCATGTCACGGGCCGTCGCGGCCTTCAGTTCCGGGTCGTGGTCCGCCGCAAGGCGCTGATAGATGACGCTGTCCGCGCCCTTGCAATACAAGACGATCTGGCCTTGGGGGTTGCGCACGATGACGCTCATCCGCTTCCGCGTTGAGTTGAACTCGAGTAGTTGGAGAGGAATATAGCGCTCCGGTTGGCCCATGACCTCGATGTCGATCGCGTCCTTGGCCTTGTGCACGAAGGGGAACCCAACGTCACGTGCAGCGGCGACAAGGGCGGCTTCGTCCGGAGATTCGGCCTTGTATTCGAGGTGGAACGGGTGCGCGCTGTCAGAACGCTCAGAGAGGACGCTGTGGCAGACAGCCAGCGCGCGGAAGAATTCGATGAGGTGCTGGCGCTGCGGCGAGCTGCGGTCTGCAAGGTCGTCCGCAAGCCTGGGCGAGATGAGGGTGAGGTGGTCGGGCTGGGCGTAGCGATTCTTGAAAGTCTGCGACATCTTCTCGATCATGCGCTGCTTGAGGACCTGAAGGTGTATATCCTCCTCTTGCGGGTCCATGGCGTCCACCTTGCCCTCGCGCTTCGCGGCCCCGCGCTGCGCCTCCGTGACCCCTTCGCCGTAAGCGATGCCGTTAACCGAGCATTTTTGGAACTCCATGACGTTTTGCGTGAGCGTGCCCGTCTTGTCCGAGAATATGTACTCGATCTGTCCGAGGTCATCCGAGATGTTCCAAGTCTTGGGAGTGCAGGCGGCATCGAAAGGCTTGTAGTACATGTCCACGTCCTGCGAGATGAAGAACGCCTGAATCGTCTTGACAATCTCGATGGAGATGTACAGCGAAATCGGGACGATGTTCTGGAACGCGATGAGGCAAGAACTACAAGGGGCATCAGCTCAAGTGATATGAACGTGGAAGAATCCAAGTATGAGATCACGTACACGAAGGTGACGACAGCGTTGAGCACATATGAACTCGAAGGTTCCGAGTCCACTTCAAAGAACTTCGCACTCGTGTCCCCCTTGCTATCGAAATAGCCGTTCAAGATGCCGGAAGCGATACACATGAGCATGAGGAGGACGAAGTTGACGATGACATTGAAATTCGTCTCCTTCTCGATCTTCGAACGCTTCGAGGGGGTGTCGCCGCCGTTCAACATGATCTTCGAGTCCGCCCCAGTAAAGACAACCAGCCCGATGATCCACGCAGTGTTCCGGATTGTGCATCCACGGAGAAGGAGCTCGTTGATCGTAACAGACTCCTGCTTCTGCTCGCCGGACGACGGGTCCGTGTATCGAAGGACACCATGGTAGAGGTACAGATTGGCATGGGGCGGCTCAGAGTCCAGTACAAACGAGACGCGCTCGATGTCCTCTTCCGAAGTGATCGACGAGGTGGCGCGTACGGACTTGCGCGGCTTCAAGTTCGTCTCGCCGTCCAGGTTCTTTGTCTCCAGGTAGCACATGTTATCGGGGTCTGACGTGGACAACACGACGATATCCGCCGGTACCTGCTCGTTCTCGCGCAGCAGCACGATGTCGCCGACCTCTAGCTTCTTCCAGAGCGTCCGCTCCCACCGTGCAAGCCCACTCGTTCGCCTGTTATAGTCGATGACTCCGACAGACGGACGCTCGCGGATAGACTGCTGGTATGCCGTCAATGAGCCAGACGCCGACCCCGCTCCCCACGACATCACCGTGCCCCTGGCCTCCTGCGGCGGCGGGTAGCTGTGCGAGTCAACACTTTGAATGTCCTCGAGCTTCCTCCCAGCGCCATAGTAGCCCATCTCCGAGTTGCCGTCGTTGACATTAAGCGTGCTGACGCTCGCGCGCCCATCGCCGGCCTTGCTCAGCACGATTTGTTTGCCCTCGCCGGCCTCTTTCTCCCGCAACCGCCGTACGCCGCGCGTCACCTTCCCAGGCGGGTTAAGGCCAAGCATCTTCTCGAACCAGTTGCGCGGGTCCGTCGGCTGGTTGACGTTCCGCCAATTTCCGAGCTTCGTCGCGGCCGAATTGTTGACCTCATCATCGAGGAGTGCTCTCCGGTAGTCTTCGATGCCGTCTTTAATCGCAGTCACCGTGAGAATGAAGATGAGCGGGAGCGCGGAGGTCTGCGGCGAGGGCGCGCCGAATATTGAAAATACTGTTGGGGGTGTCAGAAGCAGTGCAGTCGGCGCGGAGCATTACTACCTACCTTGAACGACGACGAGCGCAAGAAAGTATAGGTTCGCAACGCTGCACAATCACGGTCGTTCAGTTAGTAAGGTCGGTATTTGGGGATCGGCAAGACGTAAGACAATGGTTCACGCTCTTTCCAGGAACCGAACAAATCGAAGCATCTCTCCGAACGGAAATCAAGTCGCAGTGGGACGTGAGACCGCTCCTTCTACGTGGGGTGCGCACCAGCCCTCATGGTCGCGCGCCCCTTGGGCATGTTTGGGAGTGGAAACGGGTGTACTATAATTGCGCGGACTGTCAGAGGTTACCTTCTCGACGCTGATCTTCGCCGAACGTGAGACCGGTGACTTCGGGCACTCTTGACTATTCTGCAACGCACAGCGCGCTTTCCTGAACACGAGAGCACAACGGAAGGATTCAAGTGCGACTAGTGCGCAGCATGCGCGCAGGAGAATGTGAGTGGAGAGCAGCACATAGATCTCGTTGTCGATACCTCCACGGCCTCTCCGGAGAAACGAAAGAACAGTTGATCAAATGGCTTCGCAAAAATAGTAGAAGTAAGAACCAGAGGGGTACGTACTTCCACTATGCTGGCGAAGATGGACGAAGCCGGGTGCCAATACATGGAAGCGTAAGCGCATTTTGGTGGACGCAACACCGCACTCGCCGGGCGCTACGGCCTGTGCCAAGCCAGGAACAGGGTACTCACCGACGGAACTGCTCGTAGAGGTTTCGAGGTATGAATGTAACGATTGTATACTCTATGGAGGTGTTATAGCACGCAAACAAAGGAGACATACGAAGACACGCACTGCTTGTTCGAACTTTATTTCGCGCATACCTTATGATGGGCTCTCCATGGTTGTCCTTCTCGTCGGGGGGTAGGGGCACGTTGACGTAGACATTCCGTCGCCGGCCATGAATGTTGGGCTGGGTTGCAGGACTGTCCGAGTCTGCCGTTTCCTGCCTCCGTTTCTCTGTCCCCCTCCGGAAGAACCTAGAGCCCTTCCTTCTCGTCGACTTCCTCCTCTCCGCCCTCTGCTCCTGGCGAATCGACTCTGCGATGGTCGAAGCTGCGGTGCGCACCGTGCGGAGACGGAGCTCGGGGTCGATACCATCGTTAATCTCGTCGTCGGTGTCTAGCTCGTCGTTGGGGTGCGCGTTGCGGCGAAACAAAGACATGTGTTGTTGTAGCGCAATGCGCGGAGACCCAGAGCCAGCTCGAGAGTCGCGAGAAGACAGCCAGGAGAAATGTAGAGATGCTGGAGAAGAGTAAAAGCTTGACCTACTCAGCCGTGGCGGTGAGCGAGATGCTGGCGCAGCCAAGCGCGCCCATCCGTAACAAGGACCCCGAGACTCCGCTCTTGTCCCTTCGGCTTACGCCGCCGGTCCTTATTCCACACTCTCATGTCAATTCTCATTTCATGTGAGTACTTATGCCCTGAACATCGTACAGACGGTCGTCTATACTTACTATCGACTCGAAGGGGAGTTTGGCCATTGACTCGTGCAACAACCATTCGTGTCGATCCTACTTGCAAAAGGTGGCAGAAGTCCCGGGCCGAGTCTTGACAGAATTCATCTGACCGCGGCGCATGCGCATCTGTTTCTAGGCGTGCCTTTCTCGTCCGCCTCTCAGTCTGCGCTCGGAAGCTTCGCACTTCTTGACATTTGATGGATGATTGTAAGGCATACTTATTTCCATCTGGCAGCAGGGAAAGGGAGTGCCACAAGACGAGCCTCATGAATCACCCTCCACAACCGTGCACCCTGACGTTTACCAGCAGAACGAACAGTGTCTCAAGATGTGAGCTGTGCGACATGTTGCAGATATCATGTCTCAACCAGACCCTTGTTGCGCACTGCTTCCACAGAGAGCGTGCGAAAGACGCGGCACATGTGACGTTTGCCACATTCTATCACTGAAGGTTACAGTACATATTGTGGGGCAGAAGCTTTGAAGTAAAGCTCCGAGGAAATGCATGACGTAGTAGCCTCGATCTCATGCTCTATGAAGCCGTCAGAAAGGTAGCCAGAGCGAGTCTTGATTCAATAATTTATTCCGAAGCGCGATGGTTGTGTACAAGATGCGTTGGGTCACTGCAGGCTGGGTGTTCGAACATGGAGTATGTGCTACAACGTGTCTAGAGGTAATCTGGTATCAAATGTAAGGCTACAGCGTCAGCTAGGACTTGGGTCGAAGCTGGTAAAAACAGTCATCAGCAGAAGAAACGAATGCAATAAATATAGGTGGAAGTAAAGGAGTGTGAGCAATGCGCAGAGCATGCGCAGCTTTTGAAGTCGAAGTCGAAAAGGGGATTGCAACGTGGAGAGCGTCGAACGGAAGCGAATGTGGTGGGTTGATCAACGAGACGTGATGAAGCATCAGCGCTCGTGGTCGCAGACTCGTCGCCGTGGTCGGTGAAACATCCAGTGGGCGGTCAGTACAGCGCATGCGAAGCACCGCTTCCACCAGGGCCGTGCTGCGCCGTTCTCGCGCCCTCGCGAGGCTGCCGCACCTCCAGCCTATCCGCAATATGCTCTCCAGCAGCCTCGATGACCTCTACGACGCGTCCAGGCGGCAAGATGGGCGGCTTGAAGGCGACCGTGACATCTGGACGGAGCGCCTCTCCCCCGAGCAAGAACATCTGAGACACCGTCAGCTCGCGCAGGCTCGGCAGCGCCTTGTACAGCGCCGCGAACGCCTCTGCCGACGCGTGGACCTTAGTGAGCGCGAGGCTCTCCAGAGCAGGGAAGGGTGACTTGTCCGCAGCGACGCTCGCCTGTGCCGTCGGGACTGTACATGCGGTCAGGAGCGGCTCGGCGTCCAGGCGCTCTTCGAGGGCCGGAGAGGACGACTCCTCAAGGGCGAGATGGCGCAGCGCAGGCGCGTTGAGCGTGTCGAGGATGGTCGCGGCGGCATACGCGTCGTCGTATCCCAGCTCGATGGACTCTAGGCAAGGTAGAGGGAGGGGCTCCTCGACGTAGGAGGAGCTGCAGCTTGTAGACATGTCGCCGGGGGACAGGCTGGGACCTGAGACGCGCACGGTGAGCTCCTTGAGGCGAGGGCAGCGTTCGAGCAGCGCTTTGAAATCCCGCTCGGTTGGTCGCACCTCGTTGCAGTGGTAGGACAGTTGCAACGTCTCCAGCCCTGGAGCCCGAGCGGTTAGCTGCGCAGGTAGGAGGCGAGGAAGCTCGGCCCAGTTCGTATGGACCCCTGACAGGATGAGTTTCTTGAGACGCGGAAGAACGGGTTCGTCCGTCTGCGCGCGCTCGTTAGCGCGTAGGAGCGCACTGAAGGGCAGATAGTTGGGATCCTTCCTGTCGGTGGGGCTGAACTCGGCAAGATAAGGAACGAACTCGTTGCAGCGCATGAGAACGAGACTCTCGAGGGATGGAAGACTCAGAGGTAACGGACGTGGAGCAGAGACAAGCTGGGGTAATTCCATACCGATGCAGTCAAGAGCCGTTTGCATGGGTGCCCAACGGTCCGTGAGGATGGCGAGGGAGCGGAAGCGGCGGACATGGGGAAGGAGGATGTTCAGCACATGATGCATGTGCTCCACTCGGAAAGGGTGCTGGTAGTCGTACAACTCGTCATTGTAGGGGCTGACCACAGTTCCGAAGGAACTGTGCGCGGTTGTCCGTTCAGTAACGGAATTACGATGCCAGGTTGAGCCGACGCGCACTCACTCTACTTCGGAGAAGTCCCAGTCCGGGTCGCGTGCGTCGATGAAGATGTCAAGAAGGCACTTGGCCGATCTTGCCAGATATCTCGAAGCGTTCGCGAAAATCGGGCCACCACGATCATTCATGGTATCTCCAATTGTCACGACGATCCTCGTCCAGAGGTGGGGAGTTCCGAGTGCGACCACGCGCCAGTGCTTGTTGACTGACGCGAACACTTCCGGACTTGTGGAAGAGGAGGACATACAAGGTGAGATACCATCTCGAGTGAGTTCGTCCGTACTGTATCCTTCTTCGTGATGTTCCGGGTCTGGGGTGTGTGCTCCGAGAAGGAAGATGTACGAGAGGAGCTCCACGGGGAGACTGGCGATCGGTGCCCGATGGGTTACTGTAAGAGCCATGGCTGAAGGCCCATTCCTTGCAGAGAGAACTCGAGATTGAGCTTTGTGCGAGGGATCCAAGCGGAGTGTGAGCTGTTTAAGAATGAGATCTCCATCGTGTCGCTTCGGGGTGGCAAGGAGACGTTGCGACGCGACAGCTGTTGCAGTGGTGGTAAATGACAGACTCATCCTCGAATGTTCTGTTGCGGAGGACTTGTATACACAGCCCTGTCGTATAGAATGACGGTATCGACGGTGTCGGTGTCGGTTGATGGGATATCCAGGATCATCGCCAGGGCGCACCGACTCGTCGCGCCTTTATGGATGATCCTCGTCGGACTACCGCGCGTCAACGCTCTTTTGTCTGGGAACGCGCGATGTTGATGGATGTGCATACCCTGCGTTGACAGAACAAAAGAAACCACAGGGGGTGTAGATCGCATCGAGACTACAGCCGATCGAGCTTATTGTCTCTCCTCCCGGCGGTCCGTCGATCACCGAGAAGTAATTCTCACCGAGTTCACATGTCCGGGACATGCGCCTGCCAGATGTAGACGCTGCCTTGTCCTGCCCCGAATTAGATGTTGCGTGTAATGAAAACCTGTCGGGGGCGCTCACAGCGGCAGCTCAACGCCACCGACGGTCGAGAAGGAGGGCAGCGCGACGGTGAGATCATGATCGAGACGCCGACATCGTCTCTTGACATCTCTGCCACCATCCGTTAGCGTCGAAAGGCGCTTCTCGACGCCCGCTACCGGAATAGTCAAGTGCTGTAGTTCCGAGCAAGGTTTGTACCGCTTATGGCAGAAGCCTTCTGCCGGGACTATGATATGCATCCCGGCCTGCGCTTGCGACAATCTATCTGGCACTTGACGCAACGCATCGTCACACATCACCATTCAGTGGATAATTCTGTCTATAGCACGCGCGAGCACGTACCAAAGCTGCTCGGAACCTAGCGTCATGGGATCCAAAAACCCCCGGCGGCGTGGGTCTTGCGTTCTCATTGACAAGTCACTTAGGCGGTACGATGACGGCAATCTTCTGCAGAGCGTCGCATGCATAAAACCGCACAGAGCGATCGCAGCCATGCCACGCCCAGGCTGCAACGTTGGAAAATGGTCGCGCTCTCAGGCATCACTTCTATCGTTGTCGCGTTCGCTGCGTGGGCGTACGCAACGATACCCGCGACGCCCAGGCTAACGAGGGAGACCCTCCCACCACAGGCTGTGGTGAGTACATCCAGTGGTCACTTCTCGAAACGATCGTCGTGGTGATGCTCACGGTCCTCCCATCGCCGCTCATCGCTGCTGCGGCACCATGGTCCTCTCCTCTCCATCACAGCTCGTCGATCCTCTCACCTTCAACGTCCTCGGAATTAACGGCAGTTTTCGGGAATCATCGGTCACCGAGTTTTTCAACCCGACAAACACGACTGCGCCCTTCTTCCAAGTCTTTGACTCAGAGTTCCTACAAATCCTCGGACCCAACGCGACTATCCGCGCCATCGCAGCGAACCCCGGATTCGCATTCGCGCATGAAGCACCTATATGGGTCCCAGAGACGGACGAGGTGTTCTTTGCGAGTCAAGACGGCGGTGCTCTAGGATTCAGCGACGTCAACCATAACAACCAGGTATCGAAGATCAGCCTGAGCGAGGTCGCCGCAGCAATTGAAGCGTCCGATTCGAGCGTCGCGCCGGTGAATGTCAGCGTCACGAAAGTACGGCTTCTCTTCTTTGGTGTCGTGACGTGATGCTTGTCCATTTACGTACGCGCCCATCGAACACACATCGCAGATAGACCTTCCGGAGGCCGTGCAGATGACCAACGGTGGGACAGGGCCCTTCTTTGGGCGGCTCGTGTTCGTCAACTCCGGACGAGGGTCCATCCCACCATCGCTGGTGTTAGTCGACCCAAGGGACCCCAGCAACACGACCGTGTTGCTCGACAACTTCTTCGGTCGCCAATTCAACTCACTGAACGACATCAAGATACACCCGCGCACGGGCAAATTCTTCTTCACGGACGTGACGTACGTATCATTATATCCACAGATGCAGATTTCATCTTACTGAACAGGCATTCAGCTATGGTTTCCTGAACCATTTCCGCCCGCTTCCGTTGTTGCCCAACCAGGTGTATCGATTCGATCCCGACACAGGTTCTGTCCGGGTGGTTGCAGATGGCTTCGACCGGTGCAACGGGGTCGCATTCTCACCGGATGGAAGCGTCGCCTTCGTGTGCGTGTACAACCACCCCTCGCATGTCTCCTGAGAGGTTGATAGTATGAGCCACATAGCACTGATACCGGACTCAACGGAGGTTTCCTGGGCAACAACCAGACCGCCCCTGCCACAATGTAAGCACAAGTGCGACGAGAGCCATTCGCGGGATACACGCTGATACCTCTCGTCGCAGCTACGCCTTCGATGTGGACCCGAGGACAAACGCCTTCGCTAACCGCAGGGTGTTCGCATACGTGGACACCGGTATCGCCGATGGAATACAACTTGATGGTGCAGGAAATGTCTACGCCGGATGTGGCGATGGAGCTCAGGCGAGTAACGCACCAGTCATGTGGGTAGAGATTCGAGGCACATTGTATCCACAGGTTTGGAATTCGGAAGGCACCCTGCTCGGCAAGTTTTTCCTCGGCACGGTCTCCGCAAATCTCATTTTTGCTGGGGATGGGCGTCTGGTCATCTTGGCAGAGACTGCAGTATACTTCGCTAACATCGCGGCGAAGTTTAACAACGTGTCGTACCCATAAACGTTACGACGCTGTACCTACATCAATGGATGATGTATGACGAGCTAGCGTAAGAGAAGACATGAGGTCCCGTTCTGTACTCCACAATCCCTGCGAACGCACCTGAATGTATATCATGAATCACGGACGAAGTTGGCCGCGGGCCCACTTCTCTTCATAACGCCAAGGTTAGCTAAACAGTGGGAATGCTTAAGTACGGACTATCAAGTAAGAGTCCAATGGATATCACAGTACCTGGCCTTCGACTCCAGCCTTTCGATTTCGACTTGGCAGCGTCGCCCTTCAAGTTCAGACTGGTCTTCACGAACTTGGTCACTCGTCGTGAGGGTGCCAGGCCCTTAGCAGCGAAGGGAGAGGCAACGGTCGTAGGTTTCGGTAGTGTGCGGATTGTGCGTGATCTAAGCCTATGTCAGTACATTTCGTAGTAACGAACTTGTATGAACGCGCACCCGAGCAAGATATCTCTTGAGGAGCGCTCCGTCCGCTTCCGTTTACGAGATGGAGAGGACTGTTTGCGGGTGGTGAGGCAGCAGTCTTCATCGAAGACGATTTTCTTGCCCGCATTAGACAGTGCGACTTTGAACAGGTGCTCGGGGAGGTAATTCGCTTTCCCTGACGATTTTGCTAAGGGGGGATCCTCGCTTAGATCGTCTTCTTCGTCCTCGTCCTCATCTTCCCCTTCGTCGGATCCCATAGCCTCATCCTCATCTCCCTCTCCAGCTTCTTCATTCTCGCCCTCCTCTTCGCTATCATCTCCTGCGCTGCTCATTTCCTCGTCCAAGGATGGAACCTCTTCATCGAAACCTTCACCCTCCATCTGCACGTCAGACTCGGATCCCGCAGATTCCTCGTCGTCATCTTCGGCCTCGGACTCGTCCTCCGCCTCAGCCATCGCGCGAGCCATCCGGGCCTCCAGCTCCTCCTTGCTCCGGCCACCAACACCGTCACTTCCAGCTTCTGGGTCGTCAAGGTCGCTGTCCTCGTCCTCCGACACTTCCGCTTCAGTCTGCCTTGACTGCCTGCGACTTGCGGCCGGACGGTCCGTCTCCTTGCCCTTGCCCCTTATACTAGCCGAGCGCTCCTTCAAAGCCCTGTCATGCGCTCTGTTCTTGTCCTTTTTCTTTCGTTTCAGCACGGCATGGTGTTTTTTGAGGACGTTTTGTTCGCCCTTCGCAGTTTTCTTTGAGGAGTCGAAGGATACAGCCTCGGGCGCCTCGTCATCGCTCGATTCGTGCTGAGTTTGTTGGGAACGTTTCGCCATGTAACACAGAGCAGATGTTAGTAAAGACGAATCACGGAGGGAGTCAGAGGAGCGGAAAGGGGAATATACCAGCTCGTCTCGCGAAGTACAAGGCGAACTTGTGCAAAAGCACAACCTTGGGCGCTTCTGATCGTAGCCCGGCCCGGGACTTGCGGCACATCCTTTTCGTACCTCTGCTGCCTTTCTCAGTGGGTCGCGGTTCCACCATCATTCTCCTGAATATACAGCACCGTGACTGTGTCCTGCAGTGACGGAGATGTTGAGAGTATGAGTATGGCAACTGTGGCTGGGAGTGCTACTCAACTGCATTCTCTAGCTAGCTCGCTTTTGCATCTACATGGACCTATAGTCGTGACTAGATCAGACGTGGCACCTTGCTAAGATGTCGCAGAACGCAGGAATTCCCCCTCTGATGCTAAATCCTGACACAGCGTCCAAACATCATCAGGTGCCACTAGATTGCCGCACTGGACCCAAACGAGCTCATACATCCTGATTACTTTGACCCCTGCCTTGCCAAACAGATGTGCGATGATGCGATCACGTCACGGTCCCGCTCAATGGTTCCATGGCATCAGCAGAAATATCTCTAGACACTGTTTCGAGTCACGGGCTCCCACAACAGGACGTTGAGGCTTCTACATCAAACGGCGAGGCTCATCTTTCTGCTTTCCCATGACTCACAAAGTTAAAGCTCAGCGCATGCGTCGCGGCTTGGGCTGCGAATCTCGAGACCACGCGTTCCGAGGACCAGGTGTACCGCTTGATGGGCGTTCCTTTAAGTAAAATCCTAGGCGGACCTGTCGACGCAGGATCCTGGGCAGTCCGACATGGCTATGCATATAAGCGACTCGCAGATACATTGCCGCAGTACGTAGTAGGGCCGATGTGTACACAGCTTGCTAACTACTTGTAGTCTACTAATAGGTCGTCCGCGTGGTGCACTGTCGAGCCAGGAGCGCAAGACCAATCCTATACAAAACGTCGATCATATTGCCTGAAGAGGCACTGAAGAGGCAAAAGTCAGTATCTGGTCAAAGTGGAGTTGTAAGGAAGGCCCTCACCTCGACCTAGCTGGTAGCAGCCGCACCAAGCTAGTTGTCCGGCTTGACGGTCACCTCGGCCTCAGTGTACACGACCGTGTTGAACTGACCAGGCTCCTGGTACGTGCTCACTGTGCCGTCCGGGAGCCGGAGCGTGACCGTCGCGATGTAGTTCGCATGGCCCACGCCCTGCTGGCAGAACGAGCTCGCCGTAATGCCCTCGCCCGGCTGGAGCTCGCCCGAAATCCCCCAGCCGACGCTCTTCTCGAACGACGTCGATGTGCTCGTCTCCTGCGTACTGGTGTTCTGCCACGAATATCCATCTCCGAATTTACCACCAACTCCGAACAGTTCGGCGGAAACCTCGGCGTTAACAGAGAATCCGTACGTGGTCGTGGTCGACTGGGTGAACGTGGTCGTCTCGGTGCGCTTCACCTCGTTACTGAACGTCCACGGGAGGCTCGCCTTCGCGTTGGGCGGGTTGTAGTAGTGTATGCTGTCGAGGTCCTGCCGGGAGATGCCGGTGTTGCTCCCTGTGAGGGGAGGGTTGTAGACTACGTTGGAGATGGAGATGGACTGGACTGAGCCATTAAGGAAGACGGGCCCGAGCATATCAATTTCCAAC
>NW_006766895.1:550430-555337 GCF_000275845.1 Dichomitus squalens LYAD-421 SS1
GAATTGAACTACGGCTACCTACCGCGAACCATGGCTGGCATCCGCTCGGATACCGAGTTCGAAGGAGTCCGAGCATTTGCGCAGAGGGCTCGTGCCAATCTATTGATTGCGCACGACACCATTCTCACTGCGCGCGTCGCACAGACGCATTACGCGAACTTGCACCGACAAGAGGAGCCGGACATTGCTGTCGGGTCATTAGTATTCCTGTCGACTCAAAACTTGTCGTTTCCGAAAGGGAGAGCGAGGAAGTTAATACCAAAATATATTGGTCCTTACACTGTAATAGCGGCTCATCCTGAGACGTCTACATATACACTAGATTTACCACAGGATATGAAAGATCGGAGGATCAATCCTACGTTCCATGTGTCGCTGTTACGACGACATGAGGCGAACGATGACGTTCTGTTCCCTCATCGCGACTCGAGTGCATTCTACGATGTAGGGGCAAACGACGAGCAAGAGTGGTATGTTGACGAAATCGTCGACCACCGATGGGTGGGTAATAAGTTAGAGTTGCGCGTCCGATGGACGCACAACGACTTAAGCTGGGAACCTTACGCGGAATGCAGTAAGTTAGCAGCGGTGGACGAGTACTTGGCGCTGAACGGCGTCAAGCACTGGCGCGCCCTGCCAAAGAAGGCGGAATGACGCGACGCGTCGATCACGTGATCGTGACACGGTGCGATACCGATCGGACGGAACGAGCGCCGATCCGATCCGATCTCAATCATCCTTAGTTCATGGCCCGTCAAAAGATGGCATAAGGTCGCCGCCGTCGCCCGCCCCCAGCTCAACGTCGCCCTCGACGCTACCACCACCATGGACGCTCAACAGCCCCAGCACCAGCACCTCGCCCCCATGACCGTCGACCTCGACGGTCAGCAACAGCAACAACAACAGCAGCAACAGCTACCACAGGCCAACCCGCACTTCGCCATGCCGGCTCCAGTGGAGCACGGACCACCGATGGCCTCTGGCTTCGCCGCGCATTCTCCGCCCATGCACGCGAGCCCTCACGCGTCGTCGTCGACGTATGGGCAGCATCAGGGCAACATCGCGCAGCCCTCTATGTTCCAGGGGAACACGAGCGCGACGATGGGCATGCTGATGGGCCTCGATCCGAGGTACCAGCTGACACCCTCGTACATGGGCTACGCGCCGCAAACGGCGCACGCGGGCCCCATCCAACCATTTGTCCCCCCAGCGCCGACCTCCATATCCATGCCCCCGGGGATGCCGCCACTGCTGATGTCGAGGCCGACGTCGCAGTGGATCGTCCTGAGCGACGACATGGCACCATTGGTGCACCGAGAAGGATGCCCGGTCTGTACGACCTGGGCGCACCACATCCAGGACGCCACGAGGACGGACACGTCCTTCGCGGAAGCCAATGGGACGGCACGTGCCGCCCTTCAGGAGCGGCTCTACGACCACTTCCGCCGATGGCAGGGTTCGGAAGGGGGAGGGACGCCGGCCGAACTCCAACAGGAGATCGAGCGGCTGAAGAAGGAGAACGAGCTCCTCCGCCGCAAGTCAGAGGACCGGGGTCGTGAGATCGACGACCTGGAGGCCCGGGTGAATGAAGCCTGGGAAGCCAGTGAGCACCACGAGGATAGGGCGAGGCGACTGGAAGACGAGTTGCGTCGTCATCGACGCTCTCGATCCCTGTCCCCGGGACCTCGGCGTCGAGATCGCTCATCTCCACCACGGCCCACACCACCTCGTCCTCCTCCGCACCAGCAATTTCCGAACCGGCCCTCGCGGGGACCGCTACTACGCCCCCCCCCGCGAGGCGAGCCGTCGCGCCCGGGGCCATCGGGCATGTCGCGATCCACGTCTCAAGCGGTTCCATCGAACCTGCTTGGGAACACGACGTCATCGTCGTCGCCCACACCCCCCTTTCCGTCAAGCAACTTTCCGCAAGGCTCGTCCTCGAGCTCGCGACGCCTCGGCCCCGAGGCGGCGTTCGACTCCGATATGGAGGACGATGACGTCGACAGCGAGTCCGAGGGCTACAACATCAAGAAGGGCAAGCAGCGCGCGTTCAATAATGCGAACCGCGCCGTCCTGCGTCAGACCCGGGAGCGGCTGATCAGCCAAGTGACAGGGACCACGCCTCGACAACCGGCACCCCCGCCTCTTGCGCCGACGCTTCCTGCGCTGGGCCCGAGTGCCGGACTGGACCCTCCGCGTGTACCAGGAGGTGTGCACCAGCCCCACATGTCTGTGTGGCCGGAGGCAACGCCGGTCCAGGCAGCTGATGCCTGGTCGGACTACGTCCCTCTGAACCATCACCAGTACTGGGAGTTGGTGCGGTCGGCCAGGGCTCAAGGAGGCGGCGCGTACAATCGTGTACGCGACCTCCTTTGTCAATATGACGCGAACGGAGCCCTGGGCGCGTTCAACTACCTCCACCAGCTCAAGATGAGCTGGTCGGACCCGCACCGGGCAGAGACACGATCGCAAGCCCGTCGCGCTCGCGACTTCGGGAGAGAAGCGGTTCATTCGAACCCCTCTCACATCGAGAGGAACCCGGGCATGCGGAACCCGAGCCGGACGGACCCGCCGGAGAGGTGGTTGGAGTACTGGCACCAGTACCCCGACACCCTGCCGGTGTACCTCCCCATTCCCTCTCAGCTGGGAAGACCAACCCGGGATCACACTCGGGGCCACATCCTCCTGC
Organism: Dichomitus squalens LYAD-421 SS1; assembly: GCF_000275845.1. NCBI lineage: Eukaryota > Fungi > Basidiomycota > Agaricomycetes > Polyporales > Polyporaceae > Dichomitus > Dichomitus squalens. The sequence goes on from NW_006766895.1 coordinate 553,120, forward strand.
GCGCTCTCATCCCCAAGCTCAAGGGTGCCCAGCAGTCGGCCGAGCGCGCGCGGTTCCTGGAGGTCACCGCCCAACTCTTCTCGATCCCCGGCCTCTATCGACGAATCGTCGACGAGGGCCACTACCCCGAAGATACGGTGGAGCGACTGCTCCCCTACCCGGGCCAGGTTACCAACGTGTCAATTTTCGACTTGGCGGCTTGGTACGCCCATTGCGGGCTCAGCGCGGCCTCCATTGCGCTTATGCAGCCAATGGCGGTACGCATGCGCCAGTACTACGAGCGCCGCAACCCCAACTCAGCGGAGGCCTTCCTCCAATGGCCGCGCACCATGGCCGAAGTCACAGCTGTGCCCGTGCTCGCGGAACTCGCGTTGCAAGTCGCGGCGCTGCAGGAAAACCCAGACGCGACCACTGGTCACGCGACCACGCCTCTCCCCCTTGTAATCGAGGGCGTCGACGTCGACGAAACCATGGGAGAAGCGCAGGGGATTGGCGAGGGCCAGGCTGATGAGCTGGGGCCCAGTGGTACAGTACTGTCGACCGATGCCCCGGGCCCGTCACCTCCCTCAGCCTGAGCACGCTGACCACCTCTGTACGTGTGGGGCCGGGTGTCTCACCCTCGTCGTGTTGCGTCGCCCTGCCGGCACGCCGCCTCCCGCTCAACCGCATCATCACCCGCAATGTCGTATCACGCCCGCCGCATCAACATTTCCTCTCTCGCATCATCATCGCGCGTCCTATCGGACGCTTATGCTTTTCCCTCCTCTCATATGGACATGGCTATTCCATGCACTCCCTATTACTCATTGGTATCATATGAGAACCTGGCACAGGTTCTGAAGGGGGAGAATGTAACGGATCGTTCATTATCTTATCTAATCTATGTAGTTAATCTACATCTTGTATCTACATCTGGATCGTCATGGTGATCGGCGCTGATCCATCTGGATCCGCGCGACGTGGCGAAGGCTTCTCAGCCTTTCACCACGTCCACCATAGTATACGCCCTCTCAATCTAGAGATTGGTTCAGTGTACTTTGGACTTGTGTGAATCAGGCGACACCCGTAACATTACAACACTGGTGCGCGAGTCTTCGGAAAACGTGACCTGGACGCCGCACAAGACGCCCGAGTTGTACCACACGTCGAGCCCTTTGACGACGAGCGCACTTTGATTCATGACCCACTTGCAGGCTTGGAAGGGCGAACCGCCGAACCCGCCGACGACGAACTCGCCGGTGAAGGGACCGGAGGGGTAGGCAGGCCAGTCGGGCATTGTGAAGAGTGTACTTGAGCGTTGAGAGAGTTGAGAGAGATGCTAGGAGAGAATGCTGAGGCTCAGAAGATGTTGTTTGAGCTTGGTGAGGAAACCAGACGTATCCTGGAGGTGCTTTTATACATGGCTCACGGCAGGTATGCGCGCTGTAACGTTTGACTGCAGATACAGGTGGCACTGCATGCAGACTGGGGAGATTTTCGTTGATTGCAGAGACTATCCAACGACCGAAGGTTCATGCCGGCTCTGGTCCGACGTTTGACAGTCGACGATCAAGACGAGAGACTACGGCGTCAGGGAGGCCCATACAATCTGACGGGGGAGCACCGAGTGCAACGTGGAATGCTGCATAGATTGAGTAGTTGCAGTAAGTATACTACGAGGTGGTTTGCGGGGCTTGAAACGCCTGTGCCCAGGCGTCTCTCTCCCACGGATCAATCGATCAAGAACGGTACTATCGCGACCCCAGTGTTCGGACAGACCCTAGTGTTCGGACAAAGGACCATGTCTCCCTCATTTTCCACCCGATAAAGCTGCAAGCTGGCAAATAGGTGCGCGAGTTCATTCCAAACAAGCAGAAAAAAGAACCAAATTTATTCACAGAGTCACTGCGGCGATCTTGCAGGAGGAAGTGGTGCAACTCATCCCTATTCAAACTTGATGAGTCTCGCTCCGAGCTCCTCCTCGGGCGCTTCCTTTCATGTTTCTCAGACGTACTCATACACACCCATGATACCCAGGACTCAATTCTCCGAAGCCTTCACTGGTGCACAAATGGGAGAAACAAGACTTGGCCCTCGAGGGCGTGACAGTGCAGCCACATTTTCACTCTCCGACCTGGTTAGGCTGCTCGGCTAAGGCTCATCAAGTTGGATGACGGACATTCCCGAAGGCCGGCAGGGCTCGGCAAGCGTGACGATTCGTGACCTTCTGCGCGGAGAA
>NW_006766895.1:561919-574584 GCF_000275845.1 Dichomitus squalens LYAD-421 SS1
AACTTGGTCTCCGCTTCCCAAAGTCCAGAGCTGCTTAAAGCGCCTGCTACGCTTGCGTAACCATTCGGATACTTAGCGAGGGGGAGTGTTGAACAGGCGCTGGTTTACACAGCTTGCCTAACACAGCCGTCACAAGATATGGAACGGCACAGCCGGTTACTGCAATAACCGAGGCTGTACTACTCATGTGGTACACACACAGCTTTGCTGTGTACGCACTGCTTCTCTGTGCGACTGTGCATCCTGGGAATGTACTGTATAGTACTACGTAGCCACAGATGTACAGTAGTATATATAGGGGACCTCTGTACCCCCAATCTACAGTTCAGTTCACTCGAACATCTCCTCTCATCGCTCTAACAAGCCTCTTACAACCAACAACCCTTCTAGGTGAGTTGCAGGCTATCCGCTGTCGTTGCCACCCGTGGGAGAGGCCTTCGCCCCCCGGGTTCAACACCTATACAGCTCCTCTGCATTATATGACACCGGCGTCGTAGACGAATGCGAATCCGGTACCGAACCGGGTGTCGCTTCTAGCGCTCACTATTGGCAATATTGAAGGGACGAGAAGATCTCGAAAGGGATGTCGGACCTCGCACGCAACGCCTAGTAAGGCTGAAGTGGAAAGATGCTGCACGTGGTGAAGTTGTTCGTGCAGCCATTCGCCCTTGACTGGCATATCAAGTTCACCATGCTATTGACCTCAGATCGCCATTCGATATTCAATCTTGAGCTTGAGGACCCGTTCTCAGTCGGCTTTTAGTACTTCTCGGAGTTGGACAAGAAGCTGATACATGTTGGGAGCTCCGGCTATGAGAAATATGTGATTATTATTAGCGCCGGCCCGAAGACTGGTATTACTGGCTACACAGAAGCGTTAGCAACGTCGCTCAGCCGTAAGGTACAGCATTTATACTCACGCATTCGTCAGGGATGGTAGTGGTTGGTGATAACTAATCAGTATCCAGGAATAGCGGACTATGTGGCCTGCGAGTCAAGTGGCGCCATCTAGGGTCAAACATAACGGTTACAGGGAAGGGAGAAAGAGACGACTTCTATCTCACCAGGCCCGCAGCGACCAGTGGAGTTATGACCCTGCTGCGTAAGGGGCATCCCGGATATGAAACACTACCTGCCAACCGTTCGCTTATAGCACACAGCATAGCCTCCTCAAGTCACATTCCATTGCAATTTACGCCACGAGTTAGAGAAGACAATGGATGTCTTCCAGCATTGGAGCATCACAAATAATCAGGCCTTATTGAGGTCCTTGTAGAAGAATAGGCCAAAGAGGCCATCTAAGGCGGACCACGACATCAATATCAGGAATGATGCTCCGACCGGACGGGTTTCTTTCACGCACGGATGGTGTTACTCTCAGCAAACCCGCCAAATGCGAAGACGTCGGAGACAGAATAGCGCACCCTCGTCGCTTTCGTTACTATTCCCGAAAGGCTGTAGGCGAGTATCAGGGCCTGTGCGAAACTGAGTTATCACTGTCGCTGCATACCCCTTCCGTGCGAATTGTCATAGTCTTGGAGTCGAGAATGACGAAGTTGATGCTGTTGATCATCGCGCGCTTTTCGCAGGACGTCGGCGGTCCAGCGAGACCGAAGACCCCGACTAAGGACTCTTTGGCTGTCGCACACGACTGTCAGCGGACGCCCAAGAGACTCGATAGAAGACGTACGACAAAAGGTGACGATAGCAGTAGGCTTTGCCCAGCAGCTGCCATGAGAGAGCTTGACGGTCTGGCCGTCTTCGAGCTGGTGAGTGATGGCGATGCCTTCCACCTGTGTAGAAGATGCATCAGAAGACTCTTGATCACTGCCAACGGATTGGGGGTGAACAGACGATGTAGTCATAACAAAGGATGATTTCAGTATTTGAACACTTTCTGTCAATTAAACGACGATCTGTGGCAGGTCAATAGATGGGGGGGGGATTTATAGGTCCATTGCTAAGAAAAGAACTAGGCTCATTGGGAAAGACAGTCCCTGGGAGACATCAGTGATGGTGAGGACACAACATTCACTGGGTAACGAGTCGCAGACGACGTACTCACCATCATCAGCCTAAGATCTGACGTCGCAGAAGTGCATGCCATCCATTCCGCCGACGAGATGAGAGACGTTCATTGTGTTGGTTGACGTGGGAGGCAGGGTCAGACTGGCAGGGGAGAGCCGTCAAGGATGTTCAACGAGGCAGCAGAGTGCAGCTTATAAGGCTGAGTCACGCGTGGTGGGTATCCAAAGCATGGCGTTTGTCCGAACTTCTAAATCCACGTAACGGCATGTTCGACAGTAGACGTCCTCCAAGTGGTTGTTACCCATGTCGATGCCCTTTTATAGTAGTAGATGCGCGAGTAAGCAGAACGCCTCCGACCGTATCGGCCCAACTTAACCAGCGCCCGTCCACCACGTTTCAAAGCACGCCCCAGTAGGCACTGCTTCTGTAAAAGGGCGTCAGCGTTGGTGATAATCTATGCCATTTACAAGCAGTCGCGAGAACTCACGGGAGCATGAGATGCGCGCTCGGACGTTGAGAACGTCCACCGTGCCGCCGAGCACGGGCCACGGCACACTTGTTCAGAGCTTCAGATATGCTGTCAGCTCAGCCGCCACCAGTACATATCCATCCACCAGAAGAGGCGAGAGCGCTCCCGAGAACAATTGCCGACCGGAGCACCTGCACCTTCAAGTGAGCTGGACTGGACTTCGAGACTTACTTGCACAACGAGACTATACATAATTGCCAGTCACCTTCTGGAGTTCACAGATAAGGATCAGCAGGTCATGGTAGCCATCCCAATACTCTATAGAGAGAGAATCAAGCAGGCTGCCAAAAGGGTAGAGCCTCGAGATAAGTTATGACCTGAGCTGATAATAACCGCCCGGAGTTACTGGGAGGCATCCGAACGCATGCACTCGCCCGAGTAACTCGAGTTTTCTCGAGATTGAAAACCGAGATATTATTACTATATTTGGGCATGAAATGCCGGTAACTCTAACTCCAACTCTTTGCCGAACAGGCCCTTAGGCTAACTCCGAATTCAGCGGCTATACGCGAGGGATCTGAACTTCTCCGGGTCATTCGTGAGTACGGTTCTCCTGTTGGCAGCATGTTTTGTTTTGAGCTAAGGCGTAGATTGTGATCAGACATCCGAGACCATCCTACTTGAGGGATTAGGGCAGGCTACTACCAAGGCCCGCCCAGTCAAAACAATGACAGTTACTGCTATAATAGCCTGTCTTCGGCGCTCTATTTGAGCCTGATGGATAGCTTGGTGAATTTAGACAGCTGCTCTTGTGTGGACCATGGTGAAGCAGGGATGAAGCAGAGCCCATCTGATAAGCCATAGCTATTGGTATACTAGATACATGTACGAGTTCAGGGCGCTTGTCTCCTCCGGACTTCACGGGTACTCCGCCCCTGTAACTCTAACTCGCGCAGAAATCCTCGGAAATGCCGCCACGTGACAAAATGCCGGTGACTCGTAACTCCAACTCTTTGCCGAACAGGCCCTAAGACTTTCCTGTACCGAAGGTGAGTGAGGGGATTTACGGTCCGTACGTTCCCAGCCTGCCAAGCTCAGTTCACGACCTGGCCGTTCGAACTCGAAGTCAATGTCTCCGTCGGCGGTCGCGAATGTAGGCGTCTCAATCTTCAAGCAAGTACGACACCTCGTCCCGATATTCCGAGCTTGCTGCGCCCGCCGGACCCAGCGTCCCGACCAACTAACTGTTCACTTGCTCGCGAGACGGAAGAACGCCGGCGCGTCCTCGCGTTCTCGTCAACGGCGCAAGTACTCTGCCGTTGCGTATTTACATGTGGCGCAGGTTTGGGAAATTCCAAATATCATCGATCCGCGAATCTGCGCATGATATCATCTCGCGCGATCTGCCGACTATGTGAGTTGGCGGGATCTCGGAACAGCGAGGCGAGGATACCGCGAGTACGGTGCATGGCATCGTGCCAAATAGTTCAATTCGAGCATGCAGTGGCTACAGATAGCAGGTTTCGTGCTGCGAATTCAAGGAAAGCTGGGCACAGGCGATACCACTCTAACCTCGTGTCATACCACAGCCGCACCACAATATTATGGCAGCATCGCGCGCATAGACCCTCACTCTCTGATCAACAGCGTCGGGTATTTACAAATGATGCATTAGACCAGTACAGACCACGCTATACTGATGTAACATGATCGAGTCATGAAGCACAAAATAGTGAATATGTACCGTACGTCTATGCCGATACCTGTATGCCTAACGCATATCGGAGAGCCCTTGCAGAGACGTGAGGATAGCGACAGAAACGGAGTGCTACAGAAAACGGAATGAGAAGCGAGAGGAGAGAGATGGAGAGCAGTGTATGTACAGGAAGTGATCGTGGAGAATGGTTGGTCCGAGCCTGATCAACCAGTAGGCATGCACATGAGGAGACAGGAGAGCTGCATGTCCGAGCTTCGACGGACTGATGAGGGCGAGAAACCATGAAAACATGACGACAGAGGATTGTGAGATAACTTGAAGCAGCATGCGCAGATGAAGATGCGGGAGAGATGATGCGGATGCGGGAGGACGGAACCTATTTACAGTCGTCATTTAGGCGCGTTGAGCTTGAAGACGTGAAAACGTGAGAAGGACGTGAACCGTACGCTGTGTCAAAACGGAATGAGCTGCAGAGCGACAATTGAGATAGGATAGAGACGCACCGGCACCGACGATCCGCCCTGTCCAGTCAACCCATTCAGTTCAGAGCACTTCGTGCTTCTCATCGATCCACGCCGCCCGCTCGAACGTGCGCACGTACTCGTGCTGGGGGCCGGTCTCTGGACTGAGCGGGTACCGCTTGCACTTCTCGACCGTCTTCCACTCCTCGGCGATCATTCGGAGCGCATCGTCCCCGTCCTTTGCGATCCCGCAATCGACGAGCCAGCACCCGACGATGAGGCCCGTGCGGCCAATACCTCCGCGGCAGTGAACGGCGGCGATGCGCCCTCTGCTTTCGTTGTCGCGGAGGACGGCCATGATGCGGCGAACGAAGTCGACGGAGTCTGGCAGCGAACGATCACGAATGGGGAAGTTGTGGTACTCGACCTCGCGGGGGTCGATGCCGACGAGCGCGCAGCGCTCTGTAAGGTGTGGCGAGTACGGGAAGAGCTCGTGGGGCTCGGTGAGGTCGATGAAAGTGCGGACGCCTGCGAGCAGGAGCGCGTCGAGCTTTTGCTTCGTGTGCTTTTGCACTTGCTCGGGCGTCTGTGGGCAGAACGGGAACTCACACGCGACCAGATAGGGGGTGGCCCAGTAGGAATTGGGGATGGGCTTTGGTCGACGAAGGCGGGATGTCCTGACGGTGGGAGAGGGCGGGGTGGTCGAGGTGGATACCCGTGCAGGGAGTCTGGAGATGCTGGAGCCGCTGCTTTCTTTCGCCTGTCGTCCGAGCGAGGAGGTGCGGGTCGTCTCGAATGCGATAGACATGGTGGCGACGAGAGCTGATAGACAGTATGTGGTGTGTCTAGGGCTGAGTAGGTCGTTGAATGGTCGTGCAGGGTCGTGGCCAGCTCGTTTATAAGGAGGGAGAGCGAGGACGAACACAAAGGGGAGGAAGAGAATACGAAAGAGGCGCCGAGGGCCAGCCGCAGGGTCGTCCTCGCTTAGCGCCGGATGGTGCACGCCGATACGGACCCCGCTCCATGTGGGCCGGCGTGTACCAGTGCGCGCCCTTCGATTACTATGTTCCCTCCTCTTTGTTTCCGCCTTCTGCTCCCTGACATCTCTTGCACCATGCTGTACACAACGACCTTTTGTGCGTATTTTTCGGTGGAGACGAGAGCTTGGCAGCGCAACCCGTCGTAACGCCCAAAGGCTCTCCCAGGCTCGTCTCGCTTGCCAAGATCTATCTAGACTGCCACAGCATCGATGCTTCACTCCTGCAGATTGGTGTCCAAACGCACATCTCCCCCGCCTGTCCGCTTTTCTCTATTGCTAGCTTCCCCTCGCCACCTTCTCGTACGCCCGAGGCCCTGGCCTTCTGCTGAACGTTCGAGGCAGAAGCGGTGTTCTGTGTATTTGGCAGGCAGACTACTTCCCGCCTCCCGATCGCTCACGACGTGTGGTCCGATGACTTTGTGCGCAGTAGACCCTCAACGCTATGAGACGCGAGGGCGTCATCTGCTATTGACCGCAATGGCAGGTACGCCTCACGACACGCTCGTGGTGGTCTGTCTCCTCGAACTGAGCTTGCATCTCGCCGCCTTCCTAGCGAACAGTACGGCGGCGCTCTGCTTCCGGTATCTCATTGACAGTTCACCTCTTCGCGAAGCTCAGGACGAGCTCCTCATTGCTCGCGGCTGCTGCCTAGTGCAGTCGCGAATCTCTGCACAGCCTGCTAGCCTCCGGGCCAGAATATCCTCGACAGCTGGTCACCACTTGAACCTTCAGTGCTACGGCTCAGACACCGAGCACTCTGTGTCGGGACATCACGGCGGTTGAGAACGAGAACCAAGGTCCACCGCTCGCTCCGTCTCTCCGCGATCTCAATACGACATTCCCATGGTACATATGTTCCATGCCATATCACCCGAAATCGCACGCGTACAGTGACATCCTCTCGCCACCGCAGACCTCGCGCATCGCATTGCGCACATCCATCGTCTCTCATCTGAATCGTAGAAGACGACATGGTACCACCTCATGCATATTCTCGCACGGCCGCTTTTGCAGCGGCGAGGAGATCAAATCTTATTCGCCGGCGGGACGCACGATCCCGGAGCGCTGGATGTAAGGTTCACACCCTCCCATATAAGCTCAAGATAGGATCCCCGAGCATCCCGAAGGTAGGATCGCGCTACCTTCCGTGGCGAGTAGAATGCGTGTCGGTGAGTGTCCGATCACCCCAGTTCTTATTTCACGAGCGAGTTCTAAGGGGTTAGGTAGCCGCTCCGGATCCCTTATGGATCGAACTTTGCGTGAACAGTGCAGGCAGACCGATAACCGAACCATCACAGGCAACGCGGCGTGTCAAGCCAAACCTAACAAGTTAGCACTACGCGGGCGTGGTGGACCCAAAGAACCTCCGCTAACCGATCGAGCCGCCAGATGGCCCAACGGCTCACCCAGCACAAGGGAGGCTCGAGGCTTATCTTCCATCTTCGGAATGCTCTCGGGGTCGTCTCCCTCTCTCTCTGGTGTGGTGGGTGGGTTGGTGCCGTGCTCGGGCGGTATCACTGAGTAGACGATGCCTGTGGGAAGTGGAACTTTGCCACCGTACGCACGCATGCTCTTATCAGGCGGACTACTGCTCCCCCATCGTTTGGAGAGGTCGAATAGATATCAGATCGTATGCGCTGATGTTGCTGGATGGCCTCATCCCTTCTGCCGATGACACGTATAACCGTGCACGGCGTATTTCCAGGAGCATGTCTCAGGACCTCAAGCACGTTATTTCCGACGTATGAGCGCGTTAACCATCCACATCGAGATGAGTCCCAATCGAGGGGATCGCAGTCCCGTCGGAGCGATGATGCACGGCGGTGGTAAATATCAATGCTGGCCTAATCTCCATGGCAGTAGTATGGTACAACACGGCGGAGCTCTACAGGAGATTCTGAGGAGGCAAATTACAACTGACTGGACCGGCGATTAATCATACTGCGAGGAAGTCAGGCTATACGAGCCGCCATGAATGCAACAAAATCAACACATCAAGTACTCGAAGCAATTTCCCCCACTTTACGTCAGTGTTTCAGACACTCATCAATCTCTGTGACCCCGCTATTGCGTATGCACGGCGACTCCTTCGAGAGACCTCCCGCCGTCTTGGCCTGTGATCTCCATCTACTCAACTCTCCCGGTCCTCATAATTGAAGGTGACACTCAGCAAACCTAGGGCGGCATCAGTAAACCTGGGAATCACTTAATGCCCCTTAAAATTGCCTTTAAGGGCATTAAGGTGCTTAAGATGGCTTTAAGGCCGTCTAAGATGTAAGCATTAAGATGCTCGATTAAGACACTTTAAGACGATTAAGATGGGCGAGTGCAAAAACATTCTGATAAACTCGGGGCTGTGAAGACAAAGATTAGATTCGACTAGAGTCGAAGCAAGATCTTCAGTCAGTAAGGAAAGACTGAAGAGGGAGGACACAATCTGAAGTCCTTATATACTACAGAGAAGTGTCCATGACTAATCGAAGAGTGGTTAGTCACATGTATCATAGTGCGATGAATAATACGATGGTGAAAGAATTGCGACATATCACACCATAGGATGAGTAAGAGATGAGTAAGGCATAGACCTGTCTAGACCGTTCTGGAGTAGTATAGATTGTCCTAGACAGTACCAGAAGAGTCCGGAAACATAGCTATAGTACACGAGCAGAGAGTCCCAAATATGGTAACATACTACATAAGCGACTACAGCTAAGCGCTAGGAGACGCATAGCCTCGTGTAGTCTGGACCGGATAAGTCCAAGTTCAACATAGGGATACAGGAGGTAACAAAGAGGAGAACACCGACTATAGGCCTCCTTATATACTATGGGGTACCGACCATATTAGGAAGGAAAGGGAACCGACCAAAGTGGGGAGGTATGAGGAGACTGTAAAGGAACGTGTCTGGTCGAGGCTGGGCCCAGTATAGTACACAACCTAGGTCAGGGTCCTGTGATATAACCGAAAGGGGATAGAGGCGGGGCAGGGTCCTGAGTCTAGGTCAGGGTCGGGTAATGTAACCAAAAAGGGAAGGGGGCGTGACAAGGGTCTGTGTTGCGGCGACTAGGCGCGTAGACTCAGGTCGACGTTCGGCGATGACCCTGTAGGCGAGCGGCAAGGAGCCGAAAGGGGAAAGAGAGAGGGAGAGGGATAAACGTGACAGAAAACTCGATAAGGGCAGAGCGGAGGTCGTGTCACGGACGTTGGACAGACGCCCCATTTTGCCGCCCATTCCCCTCCCCTTGACGCCCACCTTCCATTTTCGGACCATTTCCTTTCTCAGCCCATCCCAGTTTGGACACTGTAGATACGTTCCCACACCCGCATGCTACGTTCCCGTGATCGCCATGCCTTTGCCTTTTCCTTCCCGCCCTTTGTTCTCCCTTTGTCATCTTCACTGCCTCGCTCTCGCGCCTTGTCTTTGGTTGCTAAGCAGCCCCTCGAGTATATAAGGACCCCCTTAGGCGCTCCCTAGTCCCCATCTCGACCTCTTGGTCATTGGGACTAGGTGAGTGGCCGTAGCGTTGTATCTCCCTTCGTTTGCTAATGTATAACTTGGTCATTGGGACTAGTCTGTCGCTGTCTGCGTGAAGACTAGCTTTCGTAGGTCTCGTGCCTTCGTGCCGACCTCCGCTCTGCCCTCGTCGAGTTTTCTGTCACGTTTATCCCTTTCCCTCTCTCTTTTCCCTTTTGGCTCCTTGCCGCTCGCCTACGGGGTTGTCGCCGAATGTCGACCCGAGTCTACGCGCCTAGTCGCCGCGACAGGTCAGCACGAAGGCACGAGACGTACGAAAGCTAGTCTTCACGCAGACAGCGACAGACTAGTCCCAATGACCAAGTTATACATTAGCAAACGAAGGGAGATACAACGCTACGGCCACTCACCTAGTCCCAATGACCAAGAGGTCGAGATGGGGACTAGGGAGCGCCTAAGGGGGTCCTTATATACTCGAGGGGCTGCTTAGCAACCAAAGACAAGGCGTGAGAGCGAGGCAGTGAAGATGACAAAGGGAGAACAAAGGGCGGAAAGGAAAAGGCAAAGGCATGGCGATCACGGGAACGTAGCATGCGGGTGTGGGAACGTATCTACAGTGTCCAAACTGGGATGGGCTGAGAAAGGAAATGGTCCGAAAATGGAAGGTGGGCGTCAAGGGGAGGGGAATGGGCGGCAAAACGGGGCGTCTGTCCAACGTCCGTGACATTACCCCCCTCCTAATGTCCGTCGGTCCCCGATGGACCCTAGGCCAGGGCGTCGTCTGGAAGCCCATTCAAGTTCGGAGGGTGCGGCAGTGGTGAAGTTGACAAGGGGTTGCCAGGGAAGGGATTGGAAGACGGCGGCAGCGATTCGGCGTGGGGCAGTGGGGTTCCGTTCATGAAATTCGTCGATAAGCTCTTGGCAATGAGTGAGGTCCTTTGCCGGCTCCCAGCTGTTCTGGCCTTCGTCGTAGCCTTTCCACTTGACCAGGTATTGGAACTGGTTACGGTACGTGCGGCTGTCTTCAATCTTTTCGACCTCGTACTCGAGTTCCCCTTTGACTTCGACTAGTTCTGGTAGGGGTGGGAGTATGCCGTTGACGTCGTTCCCGGTCCAGGGTGTGAGACGGTCAACGTGAATGACTGCATGTCGGTTCTGCATCGAGGGGGGTAGTTGAAGTAGGTACGTGAGTTCGCCGGTGCGTTCCAGTACCTCGTATGGTCCAAGTCGTCGTGGTCCCAGTTTGCGGCTGGCCTGATGGATGGTGACATCCTGTGAGTCCATCCAGACGCGGTCTCCGGGCTTGAACTCGTGGGGCTTTGGCTTGTCACGTTCGAACGACTCCTTCATGGCTGCTTTCTCCATACGCAGAGCCGCCTCCGTGTCCTTCCGCACATCACGCCACAGTTCTAGACGCTTGTCCAGCGCGGGGAACTTAGTGGGAGCGCCAATGGGTACCGTAAAGTTGGGCTGGTAGCCGTAGATGATCTCGAAGGGGGACACTTGGAGGCCCGAGTGGACGTGGCTATTGAGCATGAACTCAGCCGTCGGCAGGTGGTCTACCCAGTCATCCTGTCGCAGGTTGGAGAAGAGACGTAGGTGCTTCTCCACTTCCTGGTTCGCCCATTCCGTCTGACCGTTGGACTGGGGGTGATATGCCATGGTGAGTGCGTGCTGAATGCCAAACCTCTCGTACAGGGCTTTCATGAAGCGTGCTGCGAATTGGGGTCCTCGATCGGATACAACTTTCTCCGGAACACCATGGAGACGGAAGATTTCTCAGTAGTGGATGTCCGCGACTCCTTCAGCAGAGACGTCTGTCGTGGTGGGCAGCACATGGACCTGCTTACTGTAGTGGTCGCTGTAGACGATGATCGCGTCGTACCCGCGCACAGAGGGAAGTCCAGTAACGAGATCTACTCCCATTGTCTGCCATGGGCCTTCGGATACATCGTGGGGTTGGAGCGTGCCTCGAGGATGACGAGGGGCTTTACGACGCTGGCAGGTGTCACAGCCTTCGACGTACTTGCGCACAAACGTGTCTTGCTGCGGCCACCAGTAGAGACGGCTGACCAGCTCGATAGTCCCGTTCCGTCCAGGATGTCCTGCTGTGATCACGTCGTGGCACAAGAAGACGACTCATTTGCGAAGGTCCTTACCAGGGGGGATGTAGAGCTTCCCGTGGTGATAGATGAGGTCATCGCGCACTTCCCACTCAAGGAGCCTGTTCGCCAGTTTCCGAGGGCCCTTCTCCTTGAGGATGCGGAGAGCCTCGATGACTTCAGGGTTGAGTACCTGTGCGTCTCGAATCTCCTGCTCCAGAGTGCTCGTATCCGTGAGCGTGGCCGACAGGGAGACAAACCGTTCCGGTCCCAGCACAATTTGATCTCTGTTGTCCTCCGCATCCGTAGTCTGGTGGGTCGGGAGGCGGGAGAGGGGATCGGCTTGGGTGTTCGTCTTGCCCGGCTTGTGCGTAAGATGGAAGTCGAAGCGGCTGAGGTACAGAGACCATCAAGCCTGTCGACGGGTGAGGTTCCGTGCGGTGTGCCAGTACTCCAGATTACGATGATCTGTGACGATCTCGAAGGGTTCAGGGAGCCCTTCAAGGTAGTGTCGCCAGTTCTCGAGAGCACGCATGATCGCGAGCATCTCTCGGTCGTAGATCTCGTAGTTCCGTTCCGCTTCAGCCATTGACTCAGACCGGTAAGCCACCGGGTGCCAGAGGTCATCGTCCAACTTCTGCAGCAGCACTCCTCCGGTCGCGAAGCCAGAAGCGTCCACCTCGATCCGCGTGGGCCGAGCCGGATCCCAAGAGACTAGCACGGGCTCGCTCGTAAACGCGTCCTTGAGGGCTTGGAAGGTGAGTCGCTGCGCGGTTCCCCAAGTCCAGGGGACGTCCTTCTTGGTCAGGTCGTTGAGCGGTCGCGCGTGCTTGGAGAAGTCCTTGATAAACCGACGGTAGAAGTTGGCAAACCCTAGGAAGCCGCGTAAGTCGCGCAGGTTCTTGGGGGCTGGCCACTCGGTGACGGCCTTGACTTTGACCGGGTCCATGGCCACCTCGCCTTCACGGATGATCAGGCCGAGGTACTCTACCTCCGTCTTCTCAAACTCGCACTTCTCCGGTCGCAGGTAGAGGTTGTGTTCCTGGAGTCGTTTCAGCACCTCGTGGGTTACGGCGCGATGCTCTTCGAGGGTGGTGCTGAAGATGAGGATGTCATCGAGGTAGACAGCAACCTTTCCTGCGGCGATCAGATCAGCGAAGATTGAGTTCATCAAGGCTTGGAACGTAGTGGGGGAGTTGGTGAGTCCAAACAGCATGACCCGCGGTTCAAATAGGCCTCGATCGTGGACTGTAAACGCGGCCTTCCACTCGTCGCCCTCCTTGATGCGGACGTTGTGGTAGCCCCAACGGACGTCAAACTTGGTGAAGTACTTGGCTTGGCGCAGGCGACTGATGATGTCTGACGCGAGGGGGA
>NW_006766895.1:574604-578409 GCF_000275845.1 Dichomitus squalens LYAD-421 SS1
GCGTGCTTGGAGAAGTCCTTGATAAACCGACGGTAGAAGTTGGCAAACCCTAGGAAGCCGCGTAAGTCGCGCAGGTTCTTGGGGGCCGGCCACTCGGTGACGGCCTTGACTTTGACCGGGTCCATGGCCACCTCGCCTTCACGGATGATCAGGCCGAGGTACTCTACCTCCGTCTTCTCAAACTCGCACTTCTCCGGTCGCAGGTAGAGGTTGTGTTCCTGGAGTCGTTTCAGCACCTCGTGGGTTACGGCGCGATGCTCTTCGAGGGTGGTGCTGAAGATGAGGATGTCATCGAGGTAGACAGCAACCTTTCCTGCGGCGATCAGATCAGCGAAGATTGAGTTCATCAAGGCTTGGAACGTAGTGGGGGAGTTGGTGAGTCCAAACAGCATGACCCGCGGTTCAAATAGGCCTCGATCGTGGACTGTAAACGCGGCCTTCCACTCGTCGCCCTCCTTGATGCGGACGTTGTGGTAGCCCCAACGGACGTCAAACTTGGTGAAGTACTTGGCTTGGCGCAGGCGACTGATGATGTCTGACGCGAGGGGGAGAGGGTACCGGTTCTGCACCGTGATCTCGTTGAGCTTGCGATAGTCCTGGACCAGGCGGAGCTTGCCATCCTTCTTCTTCACGGAGAAGACCGGGGACGCCATAGGTGACTTGGAGGGAACGATGTAGCCTTTCTGAAGGTTTTCCTTGAGGAACCGATCGACTTCCTCCTGCTCGTTGGGCGACATCGGGTAGGCCTTAGAGCGTAGAGTTTCTGGGGCGTCAGGTTTGAGGTCAATGGCATGGTCGTACGGCTTGTGTTCCGGGAGGCGTTCTGATTCGGTTTCGGAGAAGACCTTCGAGTATTGTCGGTACTCCTCTGGAACGATCTCCTCGAATGTGCGTTTGGGCTTGCCCTGGTTGGCCTTCTGTGCGAGCTCCGTGGAGTAGGCGTACCCGGCGGCACACCATAACTCCTCGGTTGTGTCCTCCAGAACCTTGGCCTTCCACCACTTCCTTCGCTGCACCCGGTTGGCGGCGATCTGCTCAATACCAGGTTTCCATTCCGCCTTGGCCTCCTTTTCCTCCGCACCAACCTCCATGGTGCCTTCCTGCCAGTCAATGTCCGGGTTGACTCTACGAAGCCAAGGTAAACCTAATACAACGTCTTCAGGGCCCAGGTCTGTAACTAAGAACTCGAGCCATTCTGCGTAGTCGCCCATAAGTACTTGTAACCTAACGTAATGGGATATGCTCCCTGCGCTGTTCTTGGAGCCGTCGATGTTGTAGAGGGGAATGTCTCTAGCTAGCCTATGTAAATAAACATTGTTCTTCTTTACGAAACGGTGGCTGATGAAAAGGGCTGTTGCCCCACTGTCTATCATAGCTGCGGAACGTACACTACGGTTTCTGCCTTTAAGAATCACACTGACGCGGAAATGCGAGCTAGATGGGTTCAATTCGGGAATGATACACGAACTAATACTATCGTACAGGCAGGGGTTTGGGATCTGGGGAGGCGAAGGGTCCGTAGTCATACCAGAGGGCGCCGCTGCGGCAGCTTTCGTGTGCGCCCGCTCTAAAAAGACTTCTGCAGGGAGGCAAGCTGGTCTGCAAGGGCCTTCTGCTGCTCCATGAGCTGCACGATAAGAGCATTGGTCGCTCCAGCATCTGCGGATGTCGACGTCGACGCTGCAACCTGGGGTTCCTCAGGTCCCTCCTCTGTGGCAGCGAGCTTCTGTGAGCGGGGCTTCTTCAGGAACTTGTCCATGCATACTGTCTCGCGGTGCCCTACGCGGCGACAGTAGCCACAGATGTCCCGGTTGTGGCCGCCATCCTTCTTGACGTGCGCCGTAGACCCGCAGCCGTAACACTTGCCGCGCATGAGGCGGTTGAACTCCTCGCGCGTCCGAGTAGCATTGATGTCCATCGCGTTCAGGTCTCTGGCCGGCGGTGTGAAGGGTGTGGTGTGCAGGGGGGTCGCTGGTTTGGCGGCTGTGGTGGTGGCCGTGGTGCATCCACGCTGGCGTTCTCGTTCGGCACGGCGTTGGCGGACGCGGACGTCGATGTCTAAGGAGACAGTGATGAGGTCCTCGAGAGAGGCGATGGGCCTCGCTGTGTGCACCAACTCGTCCTTGATGGAGTCCGCCAGGTGTTCGTAGAAGCGGTCTCGGAGGTCGGCCTTGGAGTAGCCCGTGTGGGTGGAGAGCTCATTGAACCGGGCGGCGTACTCCGGAACAGTCATGGAACCTTGCCATAGCGTACGGAGGCGTTCCTTCGCATCGACTGCCTCGTCGACCGTCTCGAATCGGGCCTTGAACTGGTTGCGAAACTCGGCCCAGGATCCTTTGAATGGCGTCGTACCTTGGGTAACTTCTTCCATCGCCGGGGTAGCCCATAAGGCCGCACCATCCTACATGAACGAGAGGACAGCGCGAATCCATTGGTCCTCGTGCGCACTAATCGTGTTGCCCAAGTTGTCCACATGGTTCAGCGTCGAACCTTGGGACATGGCCCAGAGGGTGAAGGCCGCTAGGAAGCGTCGAGCTTCGCTGCCCTGTTCTCCTTTGAAGGGGGAGGGCTTCTGGACCGCTTTCAGACTGTTGGTCCCTGTGGTCGAGGCGGCGAGCTGGGCCATCGACTGGGTGAGGAGGGTCATCGACTGGACGAGCATCGCCATGGGGTCCGGAGGTTGCATCGCCGTCTGGGTGCCTGGTTGGGTCTGCTGGGGGTTGTTGGCGGGGCCTGTCGTCTGCGGTTGTCCGCCTTGTTGTCCCATGATGGGTGGAGCGGACGGTGGACGGGTTGGGGGGATGATAGGGGATGGGGGAAGTGCGATGAGTAGCGCTACTTCGAGCTCGTTGGTCGGAGTGCCGGGGATGGGGGATCGAGTCGTGGGTGACTTAGCGGTGGGGGAGTCAGGGACTGGGATGAACTCGTCCGCAAAGGCGTTCCAGTTGATCCGAGCAGGACGGTGATGACGGTTCGGGCAGGGGTTTTGCTCACACGGTACCCAGTACCAGAGTCTGTCATCTGGGTCCTTTCGTCGGTGGCAGTACTCTTGGTTGTCGGTGTCCCACGCGTGAAGTCTGCCGGTGCAGTCCAGGGTGGGGGAGACAATGTAGCGGCGGCGGGGACACTCTTGTTCAGAGCGTCAGCACCGGGGGAGAGATCTCGACCTAATGTTGCGGCGACTAGGCGCGTAGACTCGGGTCGACGTTCAGCGACGACCCCGTAGGCGAGCGGCAAGGAGCCGAAAGGGAAAAGGGAGGGGGAGAGGGATAAACGTGACAGGAAACTCGACGAGGGCAGAGCGGAGGTCGGCACGAAGGCACGAGACCTACGAAGCTAGTCTTCACGCAGATAGCGACAGACTAGTCCCAATGACCAAGTTATACATTAGCAATCGAAGAGAGATACAACACTATGGTCACTCACCTAGTCTCAATGACCAAGAGGTCGAGATGGGGACTAGGGAGCGTCTAGGGGGGTCCTTATATACTAGAGGGCTGCTTAGCAACCAAGGACAAGGCGCGAGAGCGAGGCAGTGAAGATGACAAAGGGAGAACAAAGGGCGAGAAAGAAAAGGCAAGGGCATGGCGATCACGGGAACGTAGCATGCGGCTGTGGGAACGTATCTACAGTGTCCAAACTGGGATGAGCTAGGAAAGGAAACGGTCCGGAAATGGAAGATGGGCGTCAAAGGAAAGGGAATGGGCGGCAAAAAGGGGCGTCTGTCCAACGTCCGTGACAAGAGAGGTATGCTACCGGCGAAAGGGGAAATATTAAGGGAGAGGGCCGGGACTAGGAACACAGT
>NW_006766895.1:579174-582253 GCF_000275845.1 Dichomitus squalens LYAD-421 SS1
TATTCCGAAGGAATGCTCTATACCACTGCACCATCAGAGCTTACATAAATCCTCTCCACAAGTACTATATATATCCATCACTGCTGGACTTGGGCAAAGTGGTGACACCTCACCTTGAGATTCACCTGCTGAGGCTTGCATATGTGTAATGTCTGGGACTATGCATATAATATGGAGTGTGCTATAGAGTATGCTTCATGGTCTGAATGCTGTGCTGACAGCCTAGTCCTATACATGATAACAAGTTCTATGTTGAGTTGTGCCCTCAAATATAAGTCAGCTATCATGGTGATTTTGCAGCTATGTAATGCTTGAGTTGAGAACTATGAGCTATAAATAAAGGATTGTCATCTTATTTGAGTCTCCCCTAAATGAGTAGTGCTAAGATATAAAATAGTACTACAGTAGTGCAAAATAGCGAAAATTAGAGGACCACATTTGCAGTAGTGCTATAGTAGTATCATGTTGGCACTACATGGCACTATAGAAAAAGTGATAGTGAAGAGTAGTTATAACTAGTACCAAGTATACTAATTAGTGCTTAGTTGCACTACTGAAGAAGTGCGTCTAAATAGTAGCTCTAATGTAGATGTCATCTCTGCTAACACTTGCTAATATAGATGTGATTATCTGAATAGTGATAATTAGTGTCAATTCGCAAAGGCTGTTTTCCAGATGTATTCTGCCTCAGTTGAGGAGAGTGAAATGGTAGGCTGATGCCTCAATGCCCATGATATGGCACCACCGGCTAATAGGAAGATTGTGCCCGAGGTAGAGTGCTGGTCATCTCAATCTTCAGCCCAGTCAGAGTCCGAGTACATGATCAAGCCATTGTTATAAGCACCGTTGTAGCGAATCCTGTAGGTGCGAGTGCCTTTGTTGAACTTGGACTTATCCGGTCCAGACTACACGAGGCTATGCGTCTCCTAGCGCTTAGCTGTAGTCGCTTATATAGCATGTTACCATATTTGGGACTCTCTGCTCGTGTACTATAGCTATGCTTCGGGACTCTTCTGGTACTGTCTAGGACAATCCGTACTACTCCAGAACGGTCTAGACAGGTCTATGCCTTACTCATCTCTTACTCATCCTATGGTGCGATACATCGCAATTTTTTCACCATCGTATTATTCATCGCACTATGGTACATGTGACTAACCACTCTTCGATTAGTCATGGACACTTCTCTGTAGTATATAAGGACTTCAGATTGTGTCCTCCCTCTTCAGTCTTTCCTTACTGACTGAAGAGTGAGTACTTCATTACATCTATCTCTAACTTGTAGTTACTTACTTAACCTTGGTAGTCTTGCTTCGACTCTAGGTACAGTTGGTTACTGCAATATAGTCTTTTCTTACTGACTGAAGATCTTGCTTTGACTCTAGTCGGATCTAATCTTTGTCTTCACAGCCCCGAGTTTATCAGGTTATGAGCCCTGCGCTCTGACCAAAGTTTCGTGTTGACGTTTATCACTGCGCGCACCCATCATCCCTCTCTGTCGACACTCGGTTCTGCCTGTGCATCCCCTCCACTTTCCTAAACTCTTGACTGTGCCCCCCGACACTGCTGCCACGGTGACTTTGCACGGTTGTGCCGGCGAGCGCTTTTAGTCTAGTATCTAGTATTGTGTAGCACCCTATTGTGCTTTCGAGGCGTACGGGGTTTCAGGTATCCCTGTGCAAGGCCACGCACTTGCGCCCGCCAGCACTTGTACCGGGGTCGTTAGTGACCTTAGGACCGGAGGACAACCGTGTGGACCCTCCTTACGATAGCCTTTTGCATACGTACCTATGGTGCAGTTCACTAAGTCGCCACCACTTTTAGACAATGATAAGCGCGCGCTTAAGTGATCACGTGACCTCCGTAATGTTGGGAGTCGACACTTCATGCTGGGTGGCAGGCGAAGCTTGGACCGCGAGTTGCATAGGCCGACATACCATTTTTGGTGATGGATAGAGTAGACAGACTATGCAACATACAACTACTGAACACTTCTCCTGTGCCCGACATATGCCGACAACATGCCTCGACACAAAAAAGCTCAGTTAGCTGCTGCTGCACGCGCCCTTGCAGGCCTCACAAGGGCCCGTCAGGCAGCTCAAATGGAAATCCCAGTGCCGCAGACTAGCCTAGAGCCACTAATCCCAACCATGGACAGTCCTCCCGCAATAGGACTCGACACTGAAGATGCCGGAGACGACTCCGATGAAGAGTCTCTTAAAGAGCTTGAAGGCAATGAGCTTTTCCGGAGCCTGGAAGCTGCAACAAAGTCAGCATATGCAGAGCTCATGAAGCTGAAGACAAAACAGCAGTGGAAACAGGGGGAGAGCGAGCTTAAAGGGGTCTATACAGGCAGAGCTGCGCAAACCCTCGATGACCACCGTCTGAAGGCAAATGCGAAGGCTGCAACTGACGCTGTTATTCGCAACTCGTGAGTAACATGTCTCTCACTGGATAAAAAAAACTCACCACCAGTGGTAACCACAGATACGAGGCGGAGAGATTCCGCAGTTTCTTCAAGAGAAACAGATCCTCCACTGAGGAGACGCTCCCATCCAGTCCCAAAAAATGTGCTCGCGTCGCCGCTGCCACAGCTCTGCAAGCCAGTGACACCGTCTTCGCGCGGATACAGATTCTGATAAACTCGGGGCTGTGAAGACAAGGATTAGATCCGACTAGAGTCGAAGCAAGATCTTCAGTCAGTAAGGAAAGACTATATTGCAGCAACGAACTGTACCTAGAGTCGAAGCAAGACTACAAAGGTTAAGTAAGTAACTACAAGTTAGAGGTAAAGGTAACGAAGTACTCACTCTTCAGTCAGTAAGGAAAGACTGAAGAGGAAGGACGCAATCTGAAGTCCTTATATACTACAGAGAAGTGTCCATGACTAATCGAAGAGTGGTTAGTCACATGTACCATAGTGCGATGAATAATACGATGGTGAAAGAATTGTGACGTATCGCACCATAGGATGAGTAAGAGATGAGTAAGGCATAGACCTGTCTAGACCGTTCTGGAGTAGTACGGATTGTCCTAGACAGTACCAGAAGAGTCCCGAAGCATAGCTATAGTACACGAG
>NW_006766895.1:588193-592500 GCF_000275845.1 Dichomitus squalens LYAD-421 SS1
ATAGACCTGTCTAGACCGTTCTGAAGTAGTACGGATTGTCCTAGACAGTACCAGAAGAGTCCGGAAGCATAGCTATAGTACACGAGCAGAGAGTCCCAAATATGGTAACATACTACATAAGCGACTACAGCTAAGCGCTAGGAGACGCATAGCCTCGTGTAGTCCGGACCGGATAAGTCCAAGTTCAACAGATTCCGCAGAAGATGGTGTCCGTGGCCCGCAAATTTTGGACATTCAGTCCACCTGAGGTCAACAGATCGAGCCTGTTAGAGCAGGAGGACTTACCTGCTGGAGCGAGAGAGGCCGTTGCGCGGGCGATTGCAGCCGCACACCGCGAGTCCGATGCCGCGTTCCTTGCCCGACTGTCCGTGCAGCAAGTTCGCGACGAGCTTGTTGGAGCGCTCGGTGGGACAACTGGAACCTGGAAGGAAACCGAACAGGTTTGTAATGATGTCCGACACACCCCGCTTGCCAGCGGTAGCAGAGGGCCCGGGGAGCTTCAGCATGGAGAGCTCCACGTTCGAATGGAAGACAGGTCGGGCGATGTTGGAGCGCAGCTGGGTCGCGAAAGCACAGCTGAGCGGGACATAGAAGACGGGCGACAACAGACCCTTGACGTACCTCTGCGCGACAAGGTCCCCGGGCCTCACAGCAGCATGGATCGCGTTGGGATCCGTCTGGGATACCATGGCCCTGTTCGGCATGACAGAGAAGATGTCAGCACCGTTCAGCATGACAAGGGAGGGAGCGGCGCTGTTGAGCGCGGCAGAGCAGTTCAACGTGGCGCACCTGTGCACGACCATGCCCCCAGACCTCAGAGTGGCATGGATCGCGTTGAGCTCCGTCTGGAGCACCATGGCACTGTTGAGCGTGGCAGAGAAGACGGCGGCGCTGTTCAGCGCGACAGGGAGACTGCTGGGCGCGACAAAGAGGATGGCGGCGTTGTTGAGCACGGCAGAGAAGACAGCACTCGGGTGCCTCTGGACAATGTCGACCTGGAATACGCAGGGTACCTGTCAGATATGTCAGAAGACGTCGAGGACCTCCTTCCGGAGGGCACCCGAGAGGAACAGGATGACTGATACGAACACGAGCACGGCTCACCTGCAACCCCAACCGTCCCCTCCGCCCCTGACCCCCCATCCATTTCTCAATACCTCCCCTCTGAGCCTGTCCCAATGTCCTCCAATGCGCCCTCAAAACCCCTACCCACACCCCAGAACCCACGCAAGAAGCACAACGTACCTGTTCGTATAGCACGCCAGAACGCGCAACGTGCTGCCCGAGAGGCCCATGAAAAGGCCGTCGACGACTTGAAGAAGCTCTTAAGCTCTCGAAAGGCGACCCTTGTGGAGGGGAGCAACGGGTTGCAGTCCTATCGGGCGCGGGCTATACAAGCTTGCTTGTACCTGATGGTCCGGGATGGGATGGGCATGATGGCCGCGTCCGAGCTTGCAGTGCGGGCCAATCTCTTCTCCGGGAAGTGGGGGGCGTGGCTTGTCTGCCAGTGGACCCAGGTGTGGGTGAGGACAAGGATGTTGCCAGAGTCCCAGCGTGGGCGGCGTACCAAGGTCATGTCAGTTCTGAGCCATCCCACGGTGCGCGCAGCTGTGCGCACATGCCTTCGCTCAGAGAAATGGAGCCAAAATCCTGTTAAGCTCAAGCAGTTGTTGAATAACGAGCTCAGTCCGGACAAAGCCCATCAATATCGCCGTGTGCTCGAGTCAGAAGAAATGCCCAATGGGCTGAAAGACTTCATTACAACCGAGGTCCTCCCCCGATACCATCTCAAAGCGGGTCGCCTTAGACTGTCCCGCTCATCCATGCACCGTCTCCTCCTGAGTGAGGGTTTTGCCTGGTCAGAACATCGGAAAGCCATCTATCACGATGGCCACGAGCGACCCGATGTTGTGAAAGATCGCAACGAGCGCTTCATCCCAGCAATGCAGACCATTCGCAACCGCCTTGTCCGATACCAGGTTGGCACTGTGGACAAGGAAGTCGAAGGAACTGAGTGCAAGTTTGCTTATGTTCAGCCACGACTTGTTCTTGTTGCACACGATGAGATGACCGCACAAGCACACGATGGGAAACACTGGAGCTGGGTTCTGAACGGTGAATATTTTCTCAAGAAGAAGGGACCCGGGAGGGGATTACATCAAAGCGACTTCATTTGCTCAACTGTGGGCTGGCTCCGAGAGGCAAGCATCACATTGGAGTATGGTAAGAGCCATGAAGGCTTCTGAAATGGTGAGATGTTCTGCAAACAGGTATGGGGAATCTATATCCAAGCAAATATTGAGTTACTTATACTTGCTGCAGCTTATCGAGAAGTTCTTTCCTGCATTCAAGAGGGCACACGGAGAGGGACATATTGCAGTGATCCTTGTGGACAACTCCCAGAGTCACTCATGTTATGCACCTGATGCTTTGCGGGCCTCCAAGATGAATATGCACCCTGGGGGAGCACAGCCATGCATGCGAGACGGGTGGTACCTGCGAGACGGCAATAAGGTGACACAGGCAATGAATTTCCCCTCAGATCATCCAGAGTTCCCCAGCCAGCCAAAGGGGATGAAGGTTGTTCTGATGGAACGTGGGTTATGGCGCGCCAAGCTTCTGATGAAATGCAAAGGTGGTTGCGAAGAAGACGCTGCGGACTGCTGTGAGCTGCGGATTCTTGAGCGGCAACCTGACTTCGAAGCTCAGAAGTCGCGTGTACAGGAGATTATCGAAAATGAAGGCAAGTAAGCTCATCAAATATTTTGAATTAACTCTGAAATGTCAATAGGCCATATCTGCATATTTCTACCGAAATTTCACTGCGAAATCAACTTCATCGAGTACTTTTGGGGTGCGGTGAAACATTGGCTCCGGGAGCATTGCGACTATACATTCGAGACTCTCCGCGAGAACATGCTGAAGGCTTTGCGATCAGTCTCAGTTGAGCTGATACGGAAATGGGAGCACCGGGCTTGGAGATTCATTGATGCATATGCCAAGGGTCTTGGAGCATGCGAGGCCCAGAACAAAGTCAAGGAGTTCAGTTCTCGTAGATATAAGTCTTACCGTCGCATCCCAGAGCAGCTCGCGCAGGCGATGGACATTACATGAAATTACTGCAGCATGTTATGTAATACAACGAACTTCCATATTGGGAATAGACGCTCAAGTCATGTGATACCCGTGATTTGGGGAGGTCGTCTTGGCCAGTTATCATCCAATGAAAAAAACTTTTCTGGGGATCTGTTCCCCCTGTGGAATGCTTGCCAATGACAAGTTATGGGACGACTTTGTTAGAAGCTGCGGGACTTATAGCACAGCGCACATGCGGGCACTTACCACGTCCAAAAGTGGTGGCGACTTAGTGAACTGCACCATAGCTAGCTTTTCTTGGGCACAGTTGGCGACTTCTACCCGGGTTGTAGGCATCTCCAGCTTGCTTGCTTCCTGGTTGCCTCAACAGGCGTTCAAATCTCGTTGCTTTCGCACGTGGCTCTCCATCTTACATCGTGTTTCCCTGTCTCCTGGCTGTTTTGGATCCGACAACAGCAGCGGAACCTCCTGTCTCTTCGGACGAGGAAGTTGAACAATCTATCAACTCCACATCCTCCGAAGAAGAACCTCCTTTTGATTGTCAAGGTCTATCTCACATCTACGACTTTGAGGACGGTTGTGATCGAGCATACGAGCTTGATACTGCAGAGTGGCGCCAGTGCGACGAGGATATCTGTCCCAATCATTTTTCAGGACCACTTAGTCCAGAAGATTTTCCCTCGAGCTTCCCCTTTGCGCTCTGCTCCGATCCTTAGACAACCGAACCGTTTATCCGCGCAGCTGCCTTTGGATTACCGGACTCAGAGCCTCCAACGCCAGTCCCGGTATCCATCCCTCTCTTCTATCTCGAGCAAGACTTTGATTCTTTCTTCCGCGCTCCACCTCCATCGCAACCAGACGACTTCTTCAATCGTCATCTCCTACTCCATTCCCTCGTCATGTTGGACAAAGTTGACTCGAACTCTCTCTCCTCCCTTTCCAACATCAACCAGTACCCCAACTGGGCTGCGCAGATGAAGGGCTATCTAATCATGATTGGTTCCTGGACCATCACCAACTCGGCACCCGCTACTACGGCTACTACTGCAACGGCTGAAGAACTTAAGGAGCATGACCTTAAGGTTCAACGGGCCCAGGGTATCATCATGATGAAGGTCGATCGTTCACTCCATCGTCTCCTCGAAGATGATGCTGGCAATCCCAAGCAACCACATGCGATGTGGAAGGCTCTCAAGGACACCTTTGGCACT